>NW_025534884.1:0-138329 GCF_020615455.1 Coregonus clupeaformis
CAATTGATTTATTCTCAATTCGTTCTTGATTTGATTTATTTGTTCTTTCAAAATAAGACATAAATTCATGTTTAATCCATATAGTTTTAAGTTTTTAAAAAATAATTTTAAGTAGCAGTTACATAAAAATGAAAAAAATCTAATTACAAGTTCAATAAACTCAAGAAGAACAAAATTGCTACTGGCACTCAACATTTTTAAGTAAGTACAACTTTTAAGAATATTTTAAGTTTACACTACTTATTACAATTAATTATTTTGAACATTCGGGTTTACAGTGCAGTAAACAAATTGACAACAAACTTTCAGCGTGCTTATAGGGAAGGACATTCAACAAGCACAGCACTTACACAAATGACTGATGATTGGCTGTGATAAATTGATGATAAAAAGATTGTGGGGGCTGTTTTGTTAGACTTCAATGCAGCTTTTGATATTATCGATCATAGTCTGCTGCTGGAAAAAACGTATGTGTTATGGCTTTACACCCCCTGCTATATTGTGGATAAAGAGTTACCTGTCTAACAGAACACAGAGGGTGTTCTTTATTGGAAACCTCTCCAACATAATCCAGGTAGAATCAGGAATTCCCCAGGGCAGCTGTCTAGGCCCCTTACTTTTTTCAATCTTTACTAATGACATGCCACTTGCTTTGAGTAAAGCCAGTGTGTCTATGTATGCAGATGACTCAACACTACACATGTCAGCTACTACAGTGACTGAAATGACTGCAACACATAACAAAGAGCTGCAGGTTGTTTCAGAGTGGGTGGCAAGGAATAAGTTAGTCCTAAATATTTCAAAAACTAAAAGCATTGTATTTGGGACAAATCATTTACGAAACCCTAAACCTAAACTAAATCTTGTAATAAATAATGTGGAAATTGAGCAAGTTGGTGACTAAACTGCTTGGAGTAACCCTGGATTGTAAACTGTCATGGTCAAAACATATTGATACAACAGTAGCTAAGATGGGGAGAAGTCTGTTCATAATAAAGCACTGCTCTGCCTTCTTAACAGCACTATCAACATGGCAGGTCCTACAGGCCCTAGTTTTGTCGCACCTGGACTACTCTTCATGAGGTCAGGTGCCACAAAAAGGGACTTAGGAAAATTGCAATTGGCTCAGAACAGGGCAGCATGGCTGGCCCTTGGATGTACACAGAGAGCTAATATTAATAATATGCATGTCAATCTCTCCTGGCTCGGACACCCATGCATACCCCACAAGACATGCCACAAGAGGTCTCTTCACAGTCCCCAAGTCCAGAACAGACTATGGGAGGCGCACAGTACTACATAGAGCCATGACTACATGGAACTCTATTCCAGATCAAGTAACTGATGCAAGCAGTAAAATTTGATTTAAAAACAGATAAAAATACACCTTATGGAACAGCGGGGACTGTGAAGCAACACAAACATAGGGACAGACACATGCATACACACACACAATAACTTACGCACTATACACACACGTACACATGGATTTTGTACTGTAGATATTTGGTAGTGGTGGAGTAGGGGCCTGAGGGCACACATTGTGTAGTGAAATTTTTGAATGTATTGTAATGTTTTTAACTGGACCCCAGGAAGAGTAGCTGCTGCCTTGGCAGCAGCTAATGGGGATCCATAATAAATACAAATACAAATACATAATAAGTTGCATGAACTAACTGTGTGCAGTAATAGTGTTTAACATGATTTTTGAATGACCACCTCATCTCTGTACCCCATGTAGTATCTGAACATTTATAGCTTTGGCTGAGGTGTTCATATTGTTGGTTAAATGAACTTTGCTCTGTTGCGCTGAAACATCTGGAAAGTGTTACTATAGGGGGCCCCTAAAACAGTGGACATGGGGATATGTGGAGGCCAGGGATTGGTCTATTCAAAACACACCATTTTGTGTTACATAGGATATATACCATGTTTGAACAAAGGGACGAGGAGAGTGATCATATTTGAGATTGGGTTTGTTGCTCTCCCGATTCTGCAGAAATCTGTACATTGATGCTGAAAGCTTTGATATAATAAACCTTTATAATCAAAGTACAGTGTCAGCGGATTCCTTGTCAACACAGCATTGCAGCATCATTGTTCGGCCACCACAGAAATTGGCGACGAGGATTTTGGGACGTGTTGCGTCTATTTCAGCGTTGCATCATGGGCTCCGAGTTGACTCTGGCTCCAGAGTCCGGCAGATAAGGGTGAGCTTTCTCACAACTTTGGGCGCTGGTCAGTTCGTGTAGCTGTGTGTGCGTTGGGGGGACGCACCGTGAACAACCTGCGTGAGCCTTGCTGTTATTGCTGTGTGATAAGATTCCGTTCTAAATTTCTAAATTTGTTAGTGTTGGAAACAACGCAAACAGGGGGGAGTGTCTATATAATACAATATCTAAGGAAAAAAGGAATTGATAACACTGGGCCCAGGGAAATTTGGCTTGAATAAAATTAAAGGAAAAAGGAATAGAATGAAGAAATAAGGGACAAGGAACTAAGGAAAAATGTATACTAATTAGGACGTCGCTGATCTACGGAAGCCCTCAAATGAGGCGATCATTAGATGGGCCACAAATCCTGTAAATTCACTAGGTGGATTTTCGGGTCAGTTCCAAGGGACTGTGAGTTTGTAGAATATACATTCAATTGTATGTTACCTCTCGGTATATAGTTGACGAGGTATATGTCCGAAGTAGCCTCTCATTGAATATCTGCAACTCAAGGTAGCACAAATTTAGGAAGAAAATAAGGAATAGGAGCGACGGAAGCATGCTTTTGGAATTGTATGAATGGATGCATTCTTGTTGATTGAATAGTTTTCATGTGTGTGTGAGAGAAAGAGAGTGTGTGTGTGTGCGCAAATAAAGATGTCTTTACTGTGTTTGAGCTGTGTGGATTGTGCAGAGGTTTATATGCTCGACTTATGCTATGATAAGATTTTATGTTAGATATATATATATACATATATATGTTTTGGTTGAGAACAGGGGTTTTAGTTTTTTGTAAGGAAATCTGTTAATTACGGTTAAAACCTTATGAGTCTCCATTTGAGAGAACGTTTTCAAATTTGTTAAAATCTATGAGCCCCCGGGAGGACGTTAAGATTGTATAGAGAGGATTTGTAATGGATGATAAAATAACTATAAATCTGCAGATCGGAGTAGAATGGGTGAAGAAAGAGGAGAGAGAAAATAGACTAAAGTAAAGTTAAGAAACTTCGAAGTAGGATTTGTGTTCTATGTTTTGTGTTTGTTTGTGCGTTTTGTTCAGTGTTACTGTTTGTCTGTGTTGGAAAGAACGGAGGGACAGCTGGTCTGTCTGCTTTTTGACTTAGAGAATAGTTACTTGCGGGAGCGCTCCTCTCACCCTGAAGTCGCACTAATAAATGAACTGCGCATGTGTGGAGCTCTAAGGGTTTACAGTTGCACAGAACGAATATGCCACTCCCCTGCATGCACTGAGCTGCTGGGAGACGCAGACTTAGAGCTGAAAAAAGAAGGAGGGGGAGACTTTGAGTACACAAGAATAAAGTATTCTGTTTGTTAAAGTGGCTGTTGCTTAACTATGTAACTATTTGATTGAGATCCATTGAATTTATAAATGAGAGCTATGTTGAAGTATTAAAAATAAATAAAAATAAATAAATAAAATAAAATGTTATTGCGCTATTTATAATATTCCTGAGTTAAGCTGTTTGCTTATTTCTTAGCGCGAACGTGAACATAGGTATGTCTAAAAGGGTATTGTATGGTTGAAATAACCCAGTGAGTACATAAAATACTAAATTCTTGTCTGTTTCTTTTGTTCTCCTGTGGTGTGAGAGACGAGAAGGAGGAGACAGAGAGAGAGGAGGTGCTGACCAGTGCGTCACGCGACAGCGTGTGCTGTCCCGGATCCAGTCCAATTAAGGCCAGTACTGTTCTATCCACAAACTTACTTTCCCTTACAGGATATTATAGATGAAGGGCATTTATCTGTTTGTGTATGCCTAAAATATTTAATGTTGTGACCATTTAGCAGGGACTTGTCAACAGACTGATCAATTAATGTAATTGAGAATTGCACATTGAAGTTTTTTTGTGCATGGGTTGTTTTGATTAGAGTTGTGTTGGAAATCCAGCACTGAGATTATTCTGTAAAATTAAGGTGATTGGGTGCTTATTAAGCAATTGGTTTGTGGGTGCTGTGGTGTTGCTGGATTGCAGGTCTTTCTTTTTTGATTGCTCTGAAGTTGACTAGTTTCCTTTACTTTTCTTTATCGGATGTGGTAAGATTGCCACTAATCAATAATTTGGTAGAAAAAAAAAATATATATATACATTTTTGAATAAGAAAAAAAAAATAGGAGGGAAAGATAAGCAACATAGCTTAAAGTATTTTTTGGTTTACAAATTAATTAGTTAAAAATAATAATAATAATAATAATTAAAAAAAAATCACAATAAAAGAATATAAAAGAGTTATTACAATGCGGAAAAAGGACATCAAAACTATGAAAGTAATTACTCCTGTTGATGTAGTACAAAATAGTAATCCTTTAGTTAATGGTATTGCAAGGTTATCTGGAAAATGGAATAAACGTTGGCCTGACATTGAACAACCATGGCCAGTGGAAGGGACTCTTAACCCAGACGTAATTAAAATAATGCAAGTGCTTGTGTCCACATATAAGGCAGATCAAAAGAAGGGGAAAAAAGGGGAACAACGTAAAGAAAAGAGACAAAGAGAGCTGGGTGTTCTTAAGTTGTTTGAAAATGAGGGACAAAAACTGATAAAAGATACAAAAGATAAAAGAGACAGAGGTATAGGATGTGGCCGGCAGGGATGTAGCTCAGTTGGTAGACATGGCAATTGCAACGCCAGGGTTGTGGGTTCGATTCCCACGGGGGCCAGTATGAAAAATGACGTAAATGTAATGTAAATGTATAGAGAAAATGGCAAAAGAGGCGAAGGTAACAGAAAAACTAATGGCAGAAGTCAATACACCTTTCTCACATAAGGATTCAACAAAAAGACCCCCACCTTACGAGGAAGAAGTAGAGTTTAAGGACGTCTATCCTCAGCTTCCAGTGATCATTCAGGAGGGGGATTATTGCATCAGAGATGAAGATGAACTAATAATAGCTAGAGGACAAGCAGAAACGACCATAAAGATGAATCCAAACTCCAAAAGTAAGAAGAAAACGACATGTCTGGAAACTAAGGGTAGAGTGAGGTTCAGGAGGATGAAATTTGAAGATGATGATGATGATGATCAGAGTGATTCAGAAGAGATCATGGGTGGATATGACCCTGGGATCAGACGGAGGTTGGCTAGAGTGGAAAGAAGGGGTGATGGAAGTTGGAAGAAGAAGGATATAAGAGATCTGATCTCTGATGAAAGTGAAGATGGAGACAGCTATGAAGATTTGGAGATTAAAGGTGCTTCATGTTCAAGAGGATTTTATCCTACAATGACTAGCACAGAAGAAATAGAAAGAGATATGGATCGATGCATATCATGCTTGGATAAGGCGAATAATTTAGAAGAAGTAAGAGAATTGGAAGAACAACTCAAGAAGCTGAAGATACAGAAGGAAAAATTGCTGAAAAATAATCCCAAAAAATTGGAGAGGAAGTATACATTGCGGCCAAGAAAAGGGAGCACAAGTAAGAAGATGATGCCAGTGATAATTCGAGGACAGAACCTGGAGTATAAGCCTTTGCAGAATACCGATATGTCAGATATACTTGAGAAGCTGCCTACTCTTCAAGATGGAGCATATCCTTGGATTTCAAAGTTGGAAGAAATTATGGTGGGAACACAGTCTGCCATAGGAGACATTAAGAGACTTTTAGCTAATCTCCTTGGGATTCCAGGTATAGAAGACATTTTTCAGAGAGCTGGACTTAATCGATATATGGGGACTGCAGTGAATGATCCTGAGTTGTTAGCTGCAAGTAGAAATCGGCTGTGGAGAGCACTGAAAGATAAGTTTCCAACAAATGTGCATCCTGACAACATTCTGATTGACCCACTAGGACAACAAGAAAATCAGAGAGCCTATATGTCAAGAGCTCATCAAGTGTGGAGAAATATTACCGGAAATGATCCAGATGTGAGTCAAATAGAGCAGTCAATTTTGCGAGCTAAACTGCAGATGGGCTGCCCTCACCAGTAAGGAGCAAACTGGCAGAGTTGGTTGGATTTGGAAGCAAATACAACTGGTGGAGAATAAGAAGAAGGAGAAGAAATAGGCTTTGGTTATGTAGAATCAGTGGTCACCAAATCAACAATCAATGCCACAGCTTCAACCGAACCAGTTCCAACTGCAAATGTCCCAGCCACCACTAGTGGGACCAGTTGTTTAATATCTACAGCCAGCTTCCGGACGGACACAGAATTGGAGAGGAAGAGGACGAGAAGGCTTAGGAAGAGGAAGAGGAGGAAGATTTAATCCATACTTCCAGCAATCTTCAGAAGTGTGTTATAATTGTGGACAGGTTGGTCACTTTGCCCGTGAGTGTAATGGGCCAGTAGGAAACACCAGAGTAAATTTCAGAGGAAGATACAGGGGCCAGTCAAGATCATTTGGAGGACTGGTGAACCCTTATAGGGGCCCGGAGCCAGGATTCTAGAGGTGCCCAGAAGATCCGAAAGGGGGGTGTCAGCTGAAAGCATCAGGACGGAAAAAGATCCAACAATTGAGGTGAAAGTAAACAACCGACCATTGGAAGTGATGGCGGATAGCGGAGCTGCTTTCACCTGTGTTCGGCCTGAAGATGCTACACATCTTCCTATGTCCAATCAATTGATTCGGACAATTGGATTTGAGGGAGTGAAACAGCTGATTCCTCTTACGGAACCAATTGAGCTCTGCTATAAAAATCAGAAAACTACAATACCCATACTGGTATATGAACATACACCTATTGCATTGTGGGGAAGAGATGCATTGTGTAGATTGAATTGTACAATAAAATGTACGCCAGACAGCTGTCTGGTAGAAGTGCCAAAAGAAACGGTTACCTTTGAGAGCTATGGTTAAAGATACTGGGAGTGGTCAACTCCATAGCAATCTTTCCTGGACAAAGGAAGGCTTTGTGGCATTTGAAACGATCAAACAGAGGTTACAAGAGGCACCGGCACTCACACTACCAGACTACTCTAAGAATTTCTTGCTATATGTGTCTACTTCTACTGGAGGTAGATATGTTTGTGCAGTTCTCTGTCAGCCGACAGGTACAGGGACGAATCCTCAACCTATTTCCTACTACTCTACTGCCTATTCAGAAGTAGAAGTAGGGCTACCACGGTGCTACAGAGCAATGGTGGGAGTATATGTAATGTATGACAAAGCATCATCTGTTACGATGGGTTACCCAGTAACAATCCTTACCCATCATAGTCTCAGAAATATTCTGAACTATGGAAAATATACATTGACTATGCCTAGGCTCAGAGACTATCATAGGCTCTTAGAGCAGGAAGATGTCACCCTAGTGAGGTGTGATACGGTGAATCCAGCCGAGAATTTGCCAACTTCAGAGGATGGTGAGCCACATGATTGTGTTCAAGAAGCAGAGAAATACTCTAGGCTTAGATCAGATTTGCAAGCCCTTCCATTACGTGAGGCAGACCTGGAGTATTGGACTGATGGGTCTTGTTATCGTGTGGGAGATAAATTGTGTGCTGGCTATGCAGTAGTTAAAGCACAAGGAACTGGATTTGTTGTTGAAAAGGCTGAAGTAATACCACAGCCTGCGTCCGCACAACTTGCTGAACTTGTGGGGCTAACAGAAGCGTGTTTGTTAGCAGAAGGAAAGCGAGTGACGATATATACTGATTATGCATATGCACATAGTGTATGTCATTTGTTTGGAGCAGTATGGAAAGGTCGAGGGTTTAAGAAAACGGATGGTTCTCCGATACAACATCATGCGCAAATAATGAAACTGTTGCATGCTATGATGAAGCCTAAAGAGATAGCGATAGCTAAGTGTGCAGCTCATAAAACCGATGTGTCAAAAGTCACACAAGGGAACAAAGCCGCTGATGAAGCTGCAAAAGCCGTCACAGGAGCGGACAAAAATGTTTTTCTGGTCACTCATGGAGTGGACTTGGAAGACAAAATTACGCTTAAGGATGTGATTTTGATGCAGGAAGCTGCTTCTACGATTGACAAACAGTTATGGCTAGACCAAGGTGCTGTCAAAGATGCTACGGGTCTTTGGAGAAACCATGAGGGATTGATAGTAGCGCCTCTAGACCTATTAGGTCTGATGATTCAGGAAGCACATGGGTTAGCCCATGTTGCAAGGGGGGAGGTTAGGAGAAAGATCACAAAGGAGTATGGTTTTTGGGCACCATATTTGCTTGAACAGGTTGACTATGTTATAGGCAGGTGCACAATCTGTCTGAAAAATAATGTTCGCAGGGGTGTGACTGTTCTTCCTCGTTACATTCCAACACTGAGAGGTCCTATGCGTGAGTTGGTTATCGACTTTGTTGATATGATAAAACCAATTGAAGGGAAAAGATACATGTTGGTGGTTGTAGATAGATTTTCACGATGGCCAGAGGCATGTCCAACCAAGCGAAAAGTCATAAGCAGGTGGGGATTTCCGATCGAACATCCTCAGCTAATGGGAGAGAGTTTTGTGGATAAATCAGTGAAATAGATTTTTCAAAAATTGGGAAAAAAGTCAGACCAAAATGTTACCAAAACTAGGGTTGAAGTAACTCTAGGAAATTTTGAATATCTGATTGTGCGATAATTTTCACATTTCTTTGCATATTGTTGTGATATTTAGTGTTTTCTTATGAATCAAAGGGGGGAAATGGAATATGATTCATTTTTATATATCATTTTTATATTATTTTTGATACTGATGTTTTAATTTTCATGTGTTGCTTTGCAAAAGATACTGGTTGGTGTTTTATTTTCTTCCAGAAGCATATGGGGAATGTGTAGAGTGGGATTCAAATACTCAAACATGGACAATATGAATGGACTGGAGGAAGTTGAACAAGGATGGCGTGGAAATGTTCAGATTCCATCATCGACGTTGCATTGAAAGTCGACACTGCTGAGGAGATGCAGTGTAGTGGACTACATTCCAGTGTCTGCAATGATTTATATACATATTTGCATGTGTAATACATAATTTGTGTCATATTCTTTCTGTATTAATTCTTTGAAGAATTATGTTTTCTGTTGTTGGGTACATGTGGGGACATCAGATGTTTTTGTTTTTCTTTGACGCTTAGGGATATTGGGTCTAGGCAGGGACAGAGAGGATCCACAGGAGGGTCCGATGGGTCGACCAGCCTGAATGTGGATGGGTTTTTGATGGTATTTTGATTTCCGAGGCTTTCATGTGTATTTCATTGCATCATAGCTTAAAATGCATTGATAAAGATTTATAAATTGATCTGGAGTACTTTGGTGGTCACCTGTGGCAGAGGGGCCATGAGAGAATTTTACTGTCTTGATTGATTGATGGATATTTGGAAAGAAAGCTGCCAGACAGGTTTTTCGCTCTTACACTCCATCAAAATTTGTTCACACTCCATAAACTTGGTTTTATTGCTAAAGTTACACAAGATTAGTCATAATCCTATTATTTTTGTTAATTAGTCTCGAAGGGGGGAAATATGTAGTATCTGAACATTTATAGCTTTGGCTGAGGTTTCATATTGTTGGTTAAATGAACTTTGCTCTGTTGTGCTGAAACATCTGGAAAGTGTTACTATAGGGGCCCCCTAAAACAGTGGACATGGGGATATGTGGAGGCCAGGGATTGGTCTATTCAAAACACGCCATTTTGTGTTACATAGGATATATACCATGTTTGAACAAAGGGACGAGGAGAGTGATCATATTTGAGATTGGGTTTGTTGCTCTCCCGATTCTGCAGAAATCTGTAAATTGATGCTGAAAGCTTTGATATAATAAACCTTTATAATCAAAGTACAGTGTCAGCGGATTCCTTGTCAATACAGCATTGCAGCATCGTTGTTCGGCCACCACACCCACACATACAATTATCTGTAAGGTCCGTCAGTCGAGCAGTGAATTTCAACCACAGTTTCAACCACAAAGACCAGGGAGGATTTCCAATGCCTCGCAAAGAATGGCACATATTGATTAAAAAAGCAGACATTGAATATCTCTTTGAGCATGGTGAAGTTATTAATTACAATGTGGATGGTGTATCACTACAAAAACACAAGCGTCCTTCCTAACTCAGTTGCTGGAGAGGAAGGAAACCGCTCAGGGATTTCACAATGAGGCCAATGGTGACTTTAAATCAGTTACAGAGTTTAATGGCTGTGATAGGAGAAAACTGAGGACAGATCAACAACATTGTAGTTACTCCACAATACTAACCTAATTGACAGAGTGAAAAAAAGGAAGCCTGTACAGGTTACAAATATCCGAAAACATGCATCCTGTTTGCAACAAGGCATTAAAGTAATACTGCAAAATATGTGGCAAAGCAATTCACTTTTTGTCCTGAATACAACGTGTTATGTTTGGGACAAATCCAATACAACACATTACTGAGTACCACTCTCCATATTTTCAAGCATAGTGGTGGCTGCATCATGTTATGGGTATACTTGTAATCGTTAAGGACTGGGGAGTTTTTCAGGATAAAAAAGAAATGTAATGGAGCTAAGCACAGGCACAATCCTAGAGGAAAACATGGTTCAGTCTGCTTTCCACCAGACAAAGGGAGATGAATTCACCTTTCAGCAGAACAATAACCTAAAACACAAGGCCAAATCTACACTGGAGTTGCTTACCAAGAAGACAGTGAATGTTCCTGAGTGGCCGAGTTACAGTTTTGACTTAAATCTACATGAAAATCAATGGCAAGACTTATCCAGTCTTAAAGACTTACAGCTGTAATTTCTGCAAAAGGTGATTCTAACATTTTATTTAACCTTTATTTAACTAGGCAAGTCAGTTAAGAACAAATTCTTATTTACAATGACGGCCTACACCGGTCAAACCCGGACGACGCTGCGCCGCCCTATGGGACTCCCAATCACGGCTGGTTGTGATACAGCCTTGAATCGAACCAGGGGGTCTGTAGTGACGCCTCAAGCACTGAGATGCAGTGCCTTAGACCACTGCGCCACTCGGGAGCCCATGTATTGACTCAGGGGGTTGAATACTTATCTAATCAATTAGTGTTTTATTTTTCATATTTTTTAAACAAATGTTAGAATCTTTCTTCCACTTTGAATTTACAGAGTATTTTGTGTAGATCGTTGACAAAAATTATAATTCAATCCATTTTAATCCCAGTTTGTGACACAACAAAATGTGGAACAAGTAAAGTGTGAATACTTTCTGAAGCCACTGTACATCAAAATCCTAAGGAAGAAGAAGTTATTCTAGATGTTCAGATAGAAAAGGTTCTTCCTAGGGATACTCGGGAGAGAAATCATGTCATATCATACTATTTCAAATAGAAATTGGATTGGAACTATTGAGTTTCAAAGACAGTCAACAGTAGCCTGCTGTGCCCTGGAAATGAATGAAAGAGGCCAAGATGGGCAGGCTCACAGAACACTAACAACATCTGTTGTCTCAATAAGAGGAGAGCACACAAAGTAATACTACTATCTACTGTATCTACACTATCTTAAAGTATGCTTTCAAATGTCATATGAATGCATGCAGGGAGGCATTCTTTTTGGGTCTGAAAAAAAAACGTTATCAAAGAAAAAAGAGAACAGTTCACTAGGGATTGAGTGTTGAGTGAGACCACGTTGAAGACGTGTGGTGAACAGTACTGTAAATGAGGCCATGTTTACACTTAGACTAAAGATATCTGGCTGGAGCCCATGGGTGCAGTATGACTGCCTGGCATAGACATTATCTAACCCTCCTGGGTCACACTGATCCCATAACAAATCAGTCAGCACTAGTTAGTTCATCAACACTAAATGCTGTTACACCTAAACATGCCTGATGGTTACATACAGTGCTGTGCCAAAACATGACTCCTGTCACATAAATCAGAAAAGAGATTGACAGCTTCTGAACAGTGCCCATTTTGCAACCATCTCAGGCTCTGGCTCAGTCTTAGGCAGTAGCATAATAAGCACAGAAGGATGTCTGTAAGCCAAAATCATTAATAAAAAATGTGTTTTAAACTGTATAATTGCTGCGTTTCCATCCATGTGTATAATGCCTTAGTAATGTTTGGCTAGCCTGGGAAGTCCACCTAGCAGAGTCCCAGCTGTATATGGCTAAGATGGCAGGGAGAGAAATAGCCCTGGCACACACACAGCTATACTGGGGGGAAGAGAGATTGGGAGCAATTTTTAGAATTTCAGGGGGTGTCGAAGGAACATGCTCTGTAGAAATCAGAGCATGTTCTCCGTTAACGTTTCTCTCCTGCTGAGCAAACCCTGAACATAGTGGTAATTTAAAATAATATTTAAAAGAATAATCCTCCAAAACAAAATACTAAAATCCACATTATAGATTACATAACAGCTTGATATGATAGCCCTCTTTCCCAATTCATTTTTATCGATCACGATAACCATATTACTTATAACATTATAAGAATCCACCCCTATTTTAACCAGAAGCAGATCTAGTGGGTCCTATTAAGGCATTCAAATCGACCTTTTCAAAAGTGATACTATTGTGTACTATAGCTCCAATTAAGGATCCTCCACCTTCGGAGTCATGGTAGCGGTGGATGAGAGGCTGTGGCACTGGCACCCCAGAGGAGTGGGTGTGTTGAGCGGCTCACTGACAAAAGTGTGGAGGCGATGTGTGCTGACAGGCCCAACCAAGACTCCAACTAGCCCAGCCACGAGACACTCTGACTGGGCTCTGTTTGAGCCAGCAGCAGCCTGGGAGGATGAGGGCTTAGTTCACTCACTCAGGCAGAAAGAGCAGAGGCCCACATAACTGCATCAAGTCAGAGGGATCTCACAATCTCTCTGGAAAGGGATAGAGTGAGTGGTATGTGTGACCCATGTGTAACACTCATCCCTCCTTTGTTTGTGTGTGGGAGGGATGGAGGCTCGGGACTGAGAAAAATGCATTACCGAAACTGAGCTGGTGTGTAGGCTGTGTGAGGGGGTGGTTGCTCGAGGGAGAAATTGTGCAGACCTAACCAAAGATGGATCAGATTACCCAACCTCAAATTGTTAACTTAACCATTTGAAGGATTATTAAACAATATGACCCTGGACCAGGCGTTATGGGCAACTTTGAATGATTCCGGGGTGGACATTCCACTTCCTTCCATGTGAAGTTAGACCCTTACATTAACTATGCCCTGTTTTTCTGAGCCTACAAGAAAAAACTGGTTTTGATCGGTTAGCAAGACAGTCATTTTCCACTTCTGTTCCAATTCGACCTACCATGGAACATAGGCTATAAGGCGTACCTTATAGAAATGAAAGCAATCAGATGGTGACACCAAGTAACTTGCAATAATTGGTTGTGTAGCTGACATTAGTCAGGATGACCTTGTACATCATCTTTTCCACCTCAAATTCCTGCAACAGTATGTGGATGTGTAAAACAACTGAATGTCATGAAAATTACTGTCATTTTGTCTGAAGTGACTGCACAGCATGAAATAACTGCATGTCATTTTGTGTGAAATTATTGCACAGTATAAAATGACTGCATGTTCTGCAATACAATACAATGCATAGTTACATAATGTACAGCAGTGAACATTGAAGAGGACGATTTCTGGCTTGCTGATGCAAGGTGAGCCTTTGAATTCCTTCCCATGTATAACTCTTTTACCAGCCACTGGAGGTTTCCCCAACTCCAGCAAAGACATGTCCTGCCTCTCTGCTCGCAACTGTAATGATTTAGCCTCTTCGTTGGAAGTGCTCTGGAAAATTCAGTTCATATTTAAAAGTTGACAAATATCAAGACACAAACAAGACAAGACATCAGTCTTTGAGGGAGAGCGCTAATGTGATACACACTTATGAACATTTTAATGTTGATAACATTGCAGTTTTTCTACAATGTCTTTTTTATATTGCAATGTCGCTTTTTTAACTTGTTACCTCATTGTAATAATAACAGCAATGACAATATAATCATTATGACCACCAGTATCATCATCAACATCATCATCATCATCATCATCCTGGAATTAAGAATATTCCCTTGTTATGCTGGAGAAGGCGGCAGCATTTGGCCTATGGTCCTTTTCTTTTGTGTAAACTAAACTCATAACTCGGCTCACGACCCAATCGTTATGTGGCGTGATGTCATGAGAACTTCAACCTTTCCGCATGACTTCTCGCACACAGTACTATCTGGCCTAAATGACTGTCATGTTCCGTTGGAGGCTTTCAAGGCACCAGCAAATGAAAAGTGATGTCTGTCGCCATGGATCTCAGGAGTGGGAGAGAGGCAGTAGAGGCAACCCACTGCTGCTGGCTGGGACCCACTGCTGCTGGCTGGGACCCACTGCTGCTGGCTAGGACCCACTGCTGCTGGCTGGGACCCATTGCTGCTGTCTGGGACCCACTGCTGCTGGCTGGGGAGTAGTAGTGCAGTTTTAAAGATATCCTTGCTCCTGTTCTATACAATATGACTCTGTGGTACCAGTCCAAGTTGACCATTTATTTATCTCTTAGTATTTCATAGTTCTCATGGGTCAATTGTATTTTAGGATTGACCAGAAGCCTGTAAGGCAGGGGTGTCAAACTCATTCCATGGAGGGTCTAGTGCCTGCAGGTTTTTGTTTTTTCCTTTCAATCAAGCCAGAGACAACCAGGAGTGGGGAGTTCCTTACTAATTAGTGACCTTAATTCATCAATCAAGGACAACCCGCAGACACTCAGCCCTCCGTGGAATGAATTCGACACCTGTGCTGTAAGGGTTGTTTGACTACACTATAGAAAAAATTACATGTTTATTATACTTATGGATATACATTTATTTTCAGATGGGACACAAAAAGGGAATGCAGTTGAGCATCATGTCTACTCTCAATATGATTGAATTTGTGAGTTGATAAAACGTTGAGTTTTCAGCAATGTGTGTCATTCAAATGGTACCTGGTGGACTTGACGTGTCTGGTCCCACAGTCCAGTGAACTCAGGGTGTGCCAGGCTGTCTGTGAGGCCCTGCTCCTCCTCCAGGCCCCTCCTCTCCTCCTGGTCAGACAGCTCTGATGAAGAGCTGCTGTCACTAAACACTGTGTCCTGCTGGGAGGGCTGCGAGGGGGTGGGTGGGCGCTCCTTTACTCATGGGGAAAACACATCAACCAGTCACAGTGTACCTTCAGAGTGAGGTGTGCAAAACTCCCTGCCCCATACATACACACGCACACACATGACGAGAGGGTATTGGCCCTATTACTGCTGTGAAAAATAGCCCACTTTTTATGGCTTTTTCATGTCATGTGTACCAGACATTTTTATAGGACTCTTGTTTCAGCAGTCTGAATTCTTCATCTTCGTCTGTGATATTTCCACTCACTCGTTTTATTTTCTCTTCCTTTGTTTCTGCCAGCTGTGGATCAAGGCTCTGAAGGACCTTCTCTGGAGATCTCCCCTGCAGAGCCAGGTGTCACTCTTGCGTCTCTCTAACATCTATTTCAGCAGTAACTTTTAAACGATTTCCACCCGTTTGGATTTCTGCTTCTCCTCAAATTCTCTGAAAAAACGACACCAACAACAACAATAAGCCATTGTGAGCAAAATAGGATCATATTTATCTTCTGCATGTTATTGTGAGAAGAAAACACCCACACGTTCAATGGGAGAGAGAAGCAGATTAATGAGAACCTACTCTTTCTTTTGGTGGAATTCCTGGAGCTACCACTGTTGGTACATGTGTTTGGTGCTGTTGATAGCCTGTGTCTATAGGGACTCTCTCAGCTGTCTCTTCTCCTCCTCTTGTCTCCTAGCCTGGGCTTTGGCCCTCGTCTGTTAGGCTCGCAGACTTTCCTGGAAACAACACAAAAATAGAGTGAATGAGGTTAAGGCCAATGACACTTCCTCTTTATTCATGATGACAACTGTCGAGAGAATAAAACACAAACTAGGCTTTCAGTAAGAATAATACAGACACTGCTTTACACAGGGAATATACTGTGTGATTTTAAAGCAATTATGCCATGATTGTAGTAATCAATTAGGGCTTCCTTCACACTGTGCTTACTCTACTAATACAGTGGCAATTGGTCAAGATTATTAAACTACAACATAATACAAAGTGTGATGTCGACAAAACATTTTAGATGTCCAAAGTGTATTCCCATCTTAATACAGCAAATCAGAACAATGACCGTCCATTGGAATGCAGAAGTAATTGTGTCACCTTGTGTTCATGACAATATGACCATGCCATTGTTATTTTCTATTAGGCTGCTGGACCCTCAGCAACACAAGCTAGGAGCCGGGAACAAACGCTCTTATCCTAACTCAACTCAATGCCTTAACAATAGCCTTGGGTGGTGGCATTTCATGTTCACCCTCAAAAATGTGTGCAGTGCTTACTTGGGTGGCTGCAATATTGGCATTCAACAACATGATGACTGCCTGCATGGTTTCTGCCTCTGCTCTCGACTCTGCTGCTCTTTCTCTGCCTCCTCCCGATGCATCCTGGACACAAGAGGGACGTAGCAATCACTCATAGCGAGTCAACCACAATGTTACGAGTTCATAGCTATCTAACTGGTGTGTCGCCTGTATATAACCCATTCACTACCGTAGGGCATTCTCATCACTAATTAAGTATCGTATCATTATACCTGTTAATACTGTAGGTTGAACACAGCGGTTATCTGTTGACAGTGTCTTTTAGATACAGTGCTGCTTTCTGGCAGCTAGCCTGGGCCACCTCTGTGGTCCTCTGACAGCGTGTCTCCTCCTCCCTCTGTATGGCCGCCTGCCTCCTGTTAACAGCTAGGCTACTGTGTAGTATATATATATTTTATGTCTGTACAGACAGATTAACCTGGGAAATAACAATATTATGGAAAATGTAATCATAATTATTATGAATGGCACTTTGTATGTAGCCTTCTGTGACAGACTTAACAATTAAAATGTGCATGTGAGATTAGTTGCTGGGTGTCCAGATTACTTTGTATGTGACACATTAGTATTGTCTAGTTTGTGTGCAATAAAGTCATGTTGCTCACCCAAAAAAAAAAAATCCTAACAAAGCAAAAAGAGTGAGCTGCTTTACGCTTTGAGGCACTGCATCCGGAGCTGCAGGCCCTGGGTGGAGGTGTCCTCCTGCTGCAACCTGGCCTCACCTCTCTGGGCCTGCAGCGCCTGGTACGCCTGCTGCTCCTCCTGCAAATCCACACGGAGGAGGGAGAAACGACCCAGCTCCACCTCCACCTGACACAGCTCCAGTCTTCAGAGAGAGGGCGAGTGGTGCTTAAAGAGATATTGTGAGATTCTGGCAATTAAGCTGTTTTTCTACAGAGTCAGATGAACTCGTGGATACCATTTTAATGTCTCTGTGTGCAGTATGTAGGAAGTTAGAGGTAGTTTCGCGAGCCAATGCTGACTAGCACCAACGCTAAATAGCGTTAGCACAATGACCGGAAGTCTGCAGGTATGGTAGCATATGCTCGTGTACCTGTAGACTTCCAGTCATTGTGCTAACGCTAGTTAGCAATAGCTCGTGAAACTACCTCTAACTTCCATCATGCTGCACGCAGAGACATAAAAATGGTATCCACGAGTTCTTCTGACTCTGGGTAAATAGAAAACGGCTTAATTGCCAGAATCGTGCAGTATCCCTTTAAGCTAGATGTCAAAGGTTTGCTCTAATAGGAGCTTGTGGCATTTGCATCAAATTGCTCTTGTAAAAGTATTTAAGATGCAACAATAAAAATCTGTTTGAAGAAAAAAAAGATAATTGCAAGTAGCGGAAGTAGCTATTTCCCAACTGGAATAGCATTCAAAGAGTGAATATCTCTTTAAGATAGACCAACGTGACAGTCACTTTGGAGCCTTGTTATGGGGCCTAAATCATGCTGCTACAGTAGTGCAGACTCACTCATGTTCCCTCTGAGTGGTGGCCACTTGTGACTCCAGCTCCTTCTCTCACTGTAACTCATGACGCTCTTGTGCTGGGCTCAGAGGCGAAAGACGGCCCCACTGCAAAGAAACACGTGGATGCTCAGGGGCATTGTATTTGTTACTGAATAAATGCAAATCATTATCATCATTATCATTATCATCAAATAGTCAAAAACAATCCCATTGAATTAATTCACATGGGGATAAAGGGACTGTATCAAGCGCCTTTTAGATCACAATGAATTAGATTACATGGACAGGGGGGTATTTGATACTAGGTTTCATAACTACTCTGAGATACCACATACGCCCCCTGACCTGGCTATATCTGGGTTTGTTTTGTTTGTGCCTACCTATTGTCTGCCTCTTTCTGTTGCTCTATCTCCTCTTCCACTTCCACTTATCTCTCTGCCTCTCCAGCTCAGAAATATGCAGACAGCAAACTTTGAGCTCCTTCCTGGAAACCAAGAACAACAACAACAAACCACCATGTGTAAATATCTAATTTTGACAGTCACAAGACCATTTAGAGACTGTTTGCAAAGTAATAGGTTGGATGTGTCTGTAAAAATGATTTTGTGACTGAAGGTGGCCTTGACGAAAAGGTTATATTTGTTGTGCTCACAAGGAAGTAAGGAAGGTGTGCTAAAGCAGAGACAGCTGTGAGATTTCAATGCACCCTCGTCTCAACAGCTTTGTATGGCCCAATGTTCTCTTTGTAATCAAATGAAGTGCAACATAATCTGTAACTGGGCTGAAGTGCTAAAGCAAAACATTAAGGATCATTATGTTTCATGCCATCCGTATATTGGCTAAAAACCAGGTGCTTAAGTGTGCTGTTATGTTGCCATTACAATATGGCCCTGACCACAAAACTGCTCTATTTGCCCCACACGATCTATTGCAGTGTGTTGTTTTGTGTCAGCGGAGAATGACAACCATTTATGTTTCTGCTAAAGGTCTGCATCACAGCTCATTGGGTGCTTAAAGGCTTGCTGTAGCAGAAAACAACAACGAATGTGGTGCATCCCCTTTCTTTGAATAGCAAAATCAGTGAATTATAGAAACCGTCCCTTGGTTTAGGGCAGGACTAAAAAGGGCCATTGGAATGTATTTGGGCAGAGAAAATATTTGATTTGGGTTAAGGTGGTATATGGTTAAGGTGGTATACAAAGGTCTGATCCTTGCCAGACACAGGCTGCATCCTACTTTTGACCAGGGCCCACGCAGACACAGACCTGGCTTTCAGCACGTTGTGCTCCTTCTGTCAGTGGAAGCAGTCCAGCTGGTCCAGGTTTCTTCTCAGTTTGAACATCTGTCTGTTCTGTCCCCCCGTTTAGCTCAGTTGGTAGAGCATGGCGCTTGCAACGCCAGGGTTGTGGGTTCAATTCCCACGGGGGGCCAGTATGAAAAAATTAAATAATAATGCATGCACTCAGTAACTGTATGTCGCTCTGGATAAGAGTGTCTGCTAAAAAAAAAAAAAAGTATAACTCTTCTTTCTGCTACCGCCGCCATCCTCCACAAGGTCGTTATCATTATCCTCCCTTTGACGATATAAGACACATCGGCCAAGGTTTGGTGAATGGTCAAGAATAGATCATTAGTAACAACATGGAGTAATCTAATAGGTATAAACAATATAAGGCACACCTCTATTCACTTAAAATAATTTATAGATAATCCTTAATCTCATTCCCAGACACTTGCGCAACAGTCTAGCCACGAGGTTAGATTAACCTAGACAAAATGTAATTATAAGTAAAAAGTAAATTATAAGACAGAAGCTGAATTAAACCACATTTTGGATGATCAAATCATCTGTCCTCAAATAAGCAGCAGACACCCACCTGTTAGTAGCATCTTACTCTTTCTTTTTTTTGGTACTTTTACCCCTTTTTTGTGAAATCCAATTGGTAGTTACAGTTTTGTCCCATCGCTGCAACTCCCCTATGGACTCGGGAGAGGCGAAGGTCGAGAGCCATGCGTCCTCCGAAACATGACCCTGCCAAGCCGTACTGCTTTTTGACACACTGCTCGCTTAACCCGGAAGCCAGCCGCACCAATGTGTAGGAGGAAACACTGTCCAGCTGGCGACCGAAGTCAGCTTGCAGGTGCCTGGCCCGCCACAAGGAGTCGCTAAAGCGCGATGGGACAAGGAAATCCCGGCCGGCCAAACGCTCCCCTAACCCAGGATCGAACTCGGGTCTGCAGTGATGCCTCAAGCACTGCGCTGCAGTGCCTTAGAACGCTGCGCCACTCAGGAGGCCAGTAGCAGTTTACTCTACAGACAACTCTGTTGCATCAGTTGGTTGTGCTAGGTCCTCTCTAAAGGTCTCCTCTCCTGTGGATCGTTCCACCTCAAAAAGCACAAGAAAGAGGATTTCGACACCCACCATCTCAGATTGTTCTGAAATTGTTTCTGTTGTTTGAAACAGATAAGATTAGCATTCCAGCAACATTAATTTGTTGAAATATAATTAGATCTCTGAGAAATTAAGCTAATTGATTGCACCCAAATTGGCTATTTTAATTTGTAGGATTCATATAGCATGCCCACATTTAAAAAAATAATAAAGGTAAAAATGTATTACCTTTTAATGTGCCATGAACACAACCAGTCATGATATTTTCATCTGATTGTCAAACAAATCACTTCAAAAAGTAGGGTACCTGTGCATGTTCATCCACTCCAAAAGAATTCCAGCATCCAAACTGCATGGAACCTATACTCTCGCCATTTGATGAATGGAAATAGACATCCATTACAAAACACCAAAAAGCAATTGCCATTGATTAGGCCTACATTAGTTGATGCGTCTTGCTGACAAATTGACCTTTTTTGTAGCCTGAAAAGTTGGGATACCTGAAATGGGGCTGAAACTGTCCCAGGAAAAAATGGGATGGTCACCCTAACACACACGGTCAACTTACTAGACTAGGCTACAATGTGTATTACCATGAACTTCAAATAGGTCTACCGGTCCCAGTGATGTAGTGGTAAGAAAATGGACAGGTAAACTCTGATTGCTGGTCGCGGTATAAAAAAGTTAAGCTTCTTAGACTTTCAATGCATTTTTCTGAAAAATTTGGGTAAACACTGCTTACTTGCTTTTAACCTCCACTAGGGCTACACTGCCGGTAGCCTACCCTCAGCCGAGGAAATTTTACACACATGAACACACGCAGAACAGGTAGCCTACATTCAATATAATACATGAGTTGAATAAAAACATGTTTTACACCCTAGTTCATGAGTTGTCCATAATTCATGAGTTGATGCTTGGAGTCTTCACAGATCGTGTGACATAAAACACTACCTTTCTTTCCTTACATTAATGACATTTATGACAGTGTCATTTGTCATTATTAAGCATTTAACAATTGAATTAGAACTTAAACCCTGTACGAATCATAGATCTTGGAGATCTCGGAAAATGCAATGTAAGTGTAACTATACTTACCTAACATTTCATTATGCTTCGCTGTGAAAACAGTTCTCATGGGCACACAAATCCAAAATAATGTAGGTCAATGCCATTGCAAAATTGAATGCTTCTAACCTCTAACCGAAAGAGTAACCTTATACCTACTGTCATTAACGTATAGCCCACTTGTTGGATGGATTGGATGCGCATTGCTGTCTAGCTGTTGGCTAGTTGTCTAAATAAATGGTCTACTACTTCCGGCCACGGATGGCACAGAGAACACAAGTACCTGCACGCACCTGAAAAACAAAGCAATGAGCGCTCTAAACAGCTGACTGACAAAAGTAAACAATGATAAATTAATAGATAACTCTAATGCATTGGAATAAAGGCTATTTTTATCAAGGACTATTGGCGAACAAATGGCGAAAATGAGGAAGTACAAATGAAAATCTATGCGTAAAGAGCTCAGCTGAGGCCGAAATTCAGCACCACTGAGTGGACAGTGCTGCCACATACAAATAAATGGTTTAAACCATGACCGAGAGGTGGGGGTGTTCATTTAATTTGGAAGCTTTTATTTACATATTTACCACTGTAAAACATATTTACCACTACATTTGGTTAGCAAAAAGTGTAAGGGCTGATTTGCTACATGTGAATTATTTGATCGAATAGAAGTTTCATAGTGTTTAGGTTGTTAGAAGTATACTGATAAGTAGGACACGTGACATTCTGGCAACTTTGAGACGACATGTTTACTGTTACCTTGTTTCTCTATGTTTGACAAGGAGTACAGTGCATTGCAAAAGTATTCATCTCCCTTTGCGTTTTTACTATTTTGTTGCATTACAACCTGTCATTTAAATGGATTTTTAATGGACATACACAAAATAGTCCAAATTGGTGAAGTGTAATGAAAAAGATAACTTGTTTCAAAAAATAAATAATGGAAAAGTGGTCCGTGCATATGTATTCACCCCCTTTGCTATGAAGCCCCTAAATATGATGTGGTGCAACCAATTACCTTTAGAAGTCACATAATTAGTTAAATAAAGTCCACCTGTGTGCAATCTAAGTGTCACATGATCTGTCACATGATCTCAGTATATATACACCTGTTCTGAAAGGCCCCAGAGTCTGCAACACCACTAAGCAAGGGGCACCACCAAGCAAGCGGCACCATGACAACCAAGGAGCTCTCCAAACAGGTCAGGGATAAAGTTGTGGAGAAGTACATATTAGGGTTGGGTTATAAAAAAATATCTGAAACTTTGAACATCCCACAGAGCACCATTAAATCCATTATTAAAAAATTGAAAGAATATGGCACCACAACAAACCTGCCAAGAGAGGGCCGACCAAAGATAAACCTGAAGGAGCTGCCCACCAAAACTCACAGACCAGGCAAGGAGGGCATTAATCAGAGAGGCAGCAAAGAGACCAAAGATAATCCTGAAGGAACTGCAATGCTCCACAGCTGAGATTGGAGTATCTGTCCATAGGACCACTTTAAGCCGTACACTCCACAGAGCTGGGCTTTACGGAAGAGTGGCCAGAAAAAAGCCATTGCTTAAAGAAAAAAAATAAGCAAAGACATTTGGTGTTCGCAAAAGGCATGTGGGAGACTCCCCAAACATATGGAAGAAGGTACTCTGGTCAGATGAGACTAAAATTGAGCTTTTTGGCCATCAAGGAAAATGCTATGTCTGGCGCAAACCCAACACCTCTCATCACCCCGAGAACACCATCCCCACAGATAAGCATGGTGGAGGCAGCATCAAGCTGTGGGGATGTTTTTCATCAGCAGGGACTGGGAAACTGGTCAGAATTGAAGGAATGATGGATGGCGCTAAATACAGGGAAATTCTTGAGGGAAACCTGTTTCAGTCTTCCAGAGATTTGAGACTGGGACAGAGGTTCACCTTCCAGCAGGACAATGACCTGTGACGTCACGAGAGGCTACACAGCTTTCAGCGGGATTGCTCAAGTAGTGCAAGGAGACAAGGTTCAAACAAAACAAGGATTTTATTATAGGTCTTGGGAAATTAACGAAAATATAACAAAATTCTGTTCTCTTGTGGCTCTTTAAGGGTTAACAGTTCAGGGATGTCTCTTCCACATCCAAAATCATAATTCTCACTCGCTCAGATAACTTTTCCCCAGCCTTACTGTAGTCCACGTTGCAGCTAGTGGCCAACCCAGCAAAAAGTCCTTCCAAATGTCTCTCACGTATTTCCACAGGTGCATATATCCAAAGGTGAGTATTTCCCAAAGGTAAGTATCTCCAAATCCTTATATTCCTCATGGAAGTGGACGTGCAGCACTCTTGTCCTCCAGAGAGCCCAGGTTGGAGACTGTGTCTCTTCCCTTCCCAAACCTTCAGCTCATCAGCTCCTCATTTGTTCCAGCTGCGTGGGAAGATTGGCCATAGAGGGGTGGAGTTCCCGACCATACCAGCAGATGGAGCCATAGCTGTCTGGGTTTGCAGCCACCTCAGGGGGATGTAACGTCCCTCCAGGACACAGCCTCTCGTGACATCACAGACCCTAAGCATACTGCTAAAGCAAAACTTGAGTGGTTTAGGGGCCTCCTGTAGCTCAGTTGGTAGAGCATTGCGCTTGCAATGCCAGGGTTGTGGGTTCGATTCCCATGGGGGGGCAGTATGACAAATGTATGCACTATGTAAGTCGCTCTGGATGAGAGTGTCTGCTAAATGACTAAAATGTTTAAGGGGAAACATTTAAATGGCCTAGTCAAAGCCCAGACTTCAATCCAATTGAGAATATGTGGTATGACTTAAAGATTGCTGTACACCAGCAGAACCCATTCAACTTGAAGGAGCTGGAGCAGTTTTGCCTTGAAGAATGGGCAAAAATCTCAGTGGCTAGATGTGCCACGCTTATAGAGAATTACCCCAAGAAACTTGCAGCTGTAATTGCTGCAAAAGGTGGCTCTACAAAGTATTGACTTTGGAGGGGGTGGTGAATGGTTATGCACGCTCAAGTGCATAACCATTTTTTGTCTTATTTCTTGTTTGTTTCACAATAAAAATATTTTGCATCTTCAAATTGGTAGGCATGTTGTGTAAATCAAATGATACAAACCACCAAAAAATCCATTTTAATTCCAGGTTGAAGGCAACAAAATAGGAAAAATGCCAAGGGGTGAATACTTTCGCAAGCCACTGTATGGAGCTGCGGCTCGCAGTTTCTTCATCCTATGTAACATATTCTCAGTGAATTTAGTTATGTTTTTCCCCCTCTTCAGAGAAATTTGTCATTGATATCCCATCCTACATCCGGATAAAAAATGTGTAGACCTCCACAAGTCTGGTTCATGCTTGGGAGCAATTTCCAAATGGCTGAAGGTACCACGTTCATCTGTACAAACAATAGTACGCAAGTATAAACACCATGGGACCACGCAGCCGTCATACCGCTCAGGAAGGAGAACAACAGCAAAGGACCTTGTGAAGATGCTGGAGGAAACAGGTACAAAGTATCTATATCCACAGTAAAACGAGTCCTATATCGACATAACCTGAAAGGCCTCTCAGCAAGGAAGAAGCCACTGCTCCAAAACCGCCATAGAAAAGCCAGACTACGGTTTGCAACTGCACATGGGGACAAAGATCGTACTTTTTGGAGAAATGTCCTCTGGTCTGATAAACTAAAATAGAACTGTTTGGCCATAATTACCATCGTTATGTTTGGAGGAAAAAGGGGAAGGCTTGCAAGCCGAAGAACACCATCCCAACCGTGAAGCACGGGGGTGGCAGCATCATGCTGTGGGGGTGCTTTGCTGCAGGAGGGACTGGTGCACTTCACAAAATAGATGGCATCATGAGGAAGGAAAATTATGTGGATATATTGAAGCAACATCTCAAGACATCAGTCAGGAAGTTAAAGCTTGGTCGCAAATGGGTCTTCCAAATGGACAATGACCCCAAGCAAACTTCCAAAGTTGTGGCAAAATGGCTTAAGGACAACAAAGTCAAGGTATTGGAGTGGCCATCACAAAGCCCTGACCTCAATCCTATAGAAAATGTGTGGGCAGAACTGAAAAGCGTGTGCGAGCAAGGAGACCTACAAACCTGACTCAGTTACACCAGCTCTGTCAGGAGGAATAGGCCAAAATTCACCCAACTTATTTTGGGAAGCTTGTGGAAGGCTACCCGAAACGTTTGACCCAAGTTAAACAATTTAAAGGCAATGCTACCAAATACTAATTGAGTGTATGTAAACTTCTGACCCACTGGGAATGTGATGAAATAAATAAAAGCTGAAATAAATACTATTATTCTGACATTTCACATTCTTAAAATAAAGTGCTGATCCTAACGGACATAAGATAGGGAATTGTGAAAAACTGAGTTTAAATGTATTTGGCTAAGGTGTATGTAAACTTCCGACTTCAACTGTAGGCTATGTTAGAGCTTACACTCCTCTTCCAATTATAATGTGGGGAGGTCAAAATAATGAAAAACTATTTACCAAATCTATTCATTTTAAAATGTTGATTACTTCTCCTTGCCATTATCATTCACCTGATGATAAGACAAGACGTATGATGGGGGTCTCTGGGGGGCAGCCTTGCCTGTGAGGGGGTCCTTGAGCATGAAAAGGTTGAAGACCCCTTATATACAGTCAGCGTGTGCATTACTAGGATTTGGAGTTTTCTCTGTGCATCTTTGTTCAAATTGATTGAATAATTAAATTAATATTATTGAAACATATGCTGTTTATGTTAGCATTGCAATAATAAAACTGCATTATTCAAGTAGGCTGTACTTGGGACTTCTATTGAAATAAGTAGGCTAACCTTCTAAGTATAATAGGTAGGGTTGCAAAGGGAGGGTATATTACTGGAAACTTTTGAATTTACCGGTAAACCACCAGAATTTTGGAATCTTTCAAGGGCTTTATGTAATCGATCACAAGACATCTAGTGGCCCTTTTGGGTACTTCACAGTATCACAGGTGTCTGCAATTATATCTAGCCCTCTGTGTGGCTTTATCACATGTAAAATACACTGAACAAAATAATAAACAAATCATGTAAAGTTTTGTCCCATGTTTCATGAGCTGAAATAAAATATCCCAGAAATGTTCCATATGCACAAAAAGCTTATTTCCAAAAAAAACATTGCACAAATTTGTTTGCATCCCTGTTAGTGAACATTTCTCCTTTGCCAAGATCCACCTGACAGGTGTGGCATGTCAAGAAGCTGATTAAACAGCATGATCATTACACAGGTGCACCTTGTGCTGTGGACAATAAAAGACTACTAAAATGTCCAGTTTTGTCACACAACACAATGCTACAGATGTCTCAAGTTTTGAGGGAGCGTGCAATACTGACTGCAGGAATGTCCACCAGAGCTATTGCCAGAGAATTGAATGTTCATTTCTCGATGTCGTTTTAGAGAATTTGGCAGTACGTCCAATTGGCCTCACAACCACACACCACGTGTAACCACGGCAGCCCAGGACCTCCACATCCGGCTTCTTCACTTGCAGGATCATCTGAGACCAGCCACCCGGATAGCTGATGAAACTGTGGGTATGCACAACTGAAGAATTTCTGCACAAACTGTCAGAAACCGTCTCAGGGAAGCTCATCTGCGTGCTCGTTGTCCTCACCAGGGTCTTGACCTGACTGCAGTTCGGTGTTGTAACCGACTTCAGTGGGCAACTGCTCATTTTGATGGCCACTGGCACACTGGAGAAGTGTGCTCTTCATGGATGAATCCCAGTTTCAACTGTACCGGGCAGACAGCATGAATGGCGTTGTGTGGGCGAGCAGTTTGCTGAAGTCAACATTGTGAACAGAGTGCCCCATGGTGGCGGTGGGGTTATGGTATGGGCAGGCATAAGCTACGGACAACGAACACACTTGCATTTTATCGATGTACATTTGAATGCACAGAGATACCATGACGAGATCCTGAGGACCATTGTCGTGCCATTCATCTGCCGCCATGACCACATGTTTCAGCATGATAATGCATGGCCCCATGTCGCAAGGATCGGTACACAATTCCTGGAAGCTGAAAATGTCCCAGTTCTTCATTGGCCTGCATACTCACCAGCCATGTCACCCATTGAGCATGTTAGGGATGCTCTGGATCGACATGTACAACAGCGTGTTCCAGTTCCCGCCAATATCCAGCAATTTTGCACAGACATTGAAGAGGAGTGGGACAACATTCCACAGGCCACAATCAACAGCCTGATCAACTCTATGTGAAGAAGATGTGTAGCGCTGCATGAGGCAAATGGTGGTCACACCAGATACTGACTGGTTTTCTGATCCATGCCCCTACCTTTTTTTTTAAAGGTCTCTGTCACCAACAGATGCATATCTGTATTCCCAGTCATGTGAAATCCATAGATTAGGGCTTAATGAATTTATTTCAATTGACTGATTTCCTTATATGAAATTGTTGCATGTCGCGGGGCAGCACTGAGGGGCTTATGCAATATCATTATTTGAATTTCATCAATGGACTGTGAATCATTGGTGTGAGACTATTCACCCATTTTGTTTTGACAACCATTGATTATATTAGTTTAACTGAGTAAACACGTGTTAGAACCTCTGTAGCTCAGCTGGTAGAGCACGGCGCTTGTAACGCCAAGGTAGTGGGTTCGATCCCCGGGACCAACCATACACAAAAATGTATGCACGCATGACTGTAAGTCACTTTGGATAAAAGCGTCTGCTAAATGGCATATTATTATTATAAGACTGTGTTCTGTGTCATAGGACCTTGACAAAAACAAAAAGGGAAGGACATTGACAAAAACAAAAAGGCAAGCTGAGGTGTTAAATGCTGATGTCACTCTTCAAATAATATATTCTGTTATTCTGGAAGATTATAATGAAACATCTTTCATGTGCTTTTTCTGGACTGATATAAATCAACACCAGCTCAGCAGAATTTTCTCAGGGTTTGAAATGCAAGTTGGGAGAAAAATAAAGATAAAATCTTGAGGTTTTTGCTAATTCTTTTTGCCAGGTGTATGTAAATTCACTATGCAGAAAGACATTTGTACATAGTCCTTACAAAAAGATGTGCTTTTATTTCTGAGTCACTTGCTCCTTCCTCCCTTGGGTGGAGCAAGCGAAAATGAAACCAGGGCAGGTGCATTGATATGAAAATACATTTAACATTGTTAAGTGGGGGGAAATGTAATATCTGAAAATTAAATAGTTTATTTACTACATCAATTATTTACTATATCAAAGTAGTTTTTTACTACATCATAAAGATTGTGGTAAACGTGTTCCTTGTTCTTACCACATAATAAAACGTTTATAAAGATGTCTGAAGTCTCATTCTAGGCCACAAAGTTTGAAAAAAACAAATGTCTTAGAGATAGGCCTACATTTTTCATAAATATAAGTAATTTCCTATACTAGTTCCTTCGTAAACTATGCTATTGTTCATTTGCTATTGTGCACAATGTTAATTGGTCTATTGTGCGTTTTGAAATTAATAGGCTTGTGATTAAACGTTTAAGCTAAAACTTTAATAAATAAAAGTTGATCAAATCCATTACATAATATTGGTGTCGTCTTTTCTCGCGCCTTGGGTTTACATTGGAGACAGCGTTTCCATGCGGCCGATTTAATCTGACGTAGTTTAGAGCAACGCAGTGTGAGAGATTATGCTTTGAACACACCGACTGCATTTTACGCAAAATAGTGTGCAGCATCATCTAGATATGTGTGCAACAAAAGTTCAACATTCACCTTCTGCTACCATTTCTGTCAACCTGTTTAAGCATACAGTTTGACGCATACGTTCGATAAATCCAACGTATGCACCACATAGAACGCACTGCAACTGCCTCTGCAACGCAATGCTGCAAGGCAAACGCAGCGTTCCATTGGAAAATGAATGTACTTCTGGTGTACCAAAACCCATTACACAGTCGGTGTCTCTCGAGCCAGTATTGCGAAACGGGAGTGCAAGTGTGCGCTCCAGTAAAGGACTGTTTTCGTCGGAGCAACGAGTTGACTCCGTGCGTTCTGTGTGCTGGGCCAGGACAGGGACGAAGCCAGGCGCGCGTGTGTGAGGAGAACATGGGTCATCACAACAGTTGACTTTATCCCGATCTTCCTCCGCATTATGGGACCGTAGGAACGCAGTCTGTGTGATTTCCTTAGGTTATTTGATCGTTTTTGATTCTGGGAAACTTTGGCCAGCCATTGAAATGGAGATGTTAACTTTCATGTTCGCGAGCCTTTCCCTCCTGAATATCAGGGGCAACATTTTCACCAGGTAAGATTGACATATGGACTATATCTCTTTAGATTAGTGTTAAGGAGGAGACTTACCCAGAGGATTTACTCGGTTTTTATTTGAATTGAATAAAGCATTTAAGTTTTTAGTTATTTTTGAATAGTCTATATTATTGAATTAGAGTCAATTGTTTCGTTCAAAAATAATTTGTGTTTATGTCAGCTGTTGCGATGTTCTGATTTATCCTATAACATAGACTACTGGCAGTTTAGATTACCCTCAAAGCGTTTAGTGAATTTCTGCAAATAGAGTTTTCAGTTGGATTTAGATTTAGAGCACATTGAGGCCATAGCATCTGTTTCTAATGTAGCCTAGATCATGTTTGGATGGAAACTAATTTCTAACCTACATTTTCTGGATTGGTCCAATTTGCGTAAAATGAACTGATTAATGAATTCTTAAACCTGAGGATAAATCTGCAATAGCATAGGAATAGCCTACTCAACGCCCACGTAGCTTTTGAGCAGTTAGTTAACAGCTTTAGTGCTGTGGGACCCATCATCAACATACACATGCTGATCATAAGGTCATATTAAAGATAGAGGCTCAATCAATAGTGGATCTGTGGTAAATAATATAACATTTTATCATGTGTGACAGATTTGGGTACAATGTCACACCATAACTTGTAGGCCCATTGAATTGAGGTCAAGTATCTTGTGGTGTTCAGCATACTGCAGGTTGAAACTAATTATTTGTTTCATTTCAATAATTGCATTGCTTAAAATTACTTGTTAATAACAATGAGATGATTATAATAACAACATGTTGTTACATAGTAATTTTGTAACTGATTTGTAATTGCATTGTAATAAAATTGAGTGGTCTTTGTTATAACACAAGTGGAACAAGGAACAATCCCTATATACACTCTTGTACTTACAAAAAACAGTCAACACCATAATAACTATGCGATGTCAATGCAAATACTATGCAATTACTAAAGTGTTATGGAACAACTTGTTTTTAATCAACGCTGTTATTAGAGTAATTGCATTGTTATGGTATAATAGCAACTTGATGTAAAGTGTTGTTAACACAAGGCTATTGTATTATAACGTAAGATAAGATAAGAGCCCCAGTCCATATCCAAAAATTATTTAAATAACATTTGTGAGCAAACATATATAAAGACAGTGCCTTCGGAAAGTATTCAGACCCCCTTTTTTTTTTTATCTCAGCAATCTACACACAATACCTCATAATGACAAAGCGAAAACAGGTTTTTAGAAATTTTTGCTAATTTATTACAAATAAAAAACAGAAATACCTTATTTACATAAGTATTCAGACCCTTTGCTATGAGACTTGAAATTGAGCTCAGGTGCATCCTGTTTCCATTGATCATCCTTGAGATGTTTCTACAACTTGATTGGAGTCCACCTGTGGTAAATTCAATTGATTGGACATGATTTGGAAAGGCACACACCTGTTTATATTTTATATATTATTTTATTTTACCTTACCTTTATTTAACTAGGCAAGTCAGTTAAGAACACATTCTTATTTACAATGACGGCCTACACCGGCCAAACCTGGACGACGCTGGGCCAATTGTGCGCCGCCCTATGGGACTCCCAATCACGGCTGGTTGTGATACAGCCTGGAATCGAACCAGGGGGTCTGTAGTGACGCCTCAAGCACTGAGATGCAGTGTCTTAGACCGCTGCGCCACTCGGGAGGTCCCACAGTTGACAGTGCATGTCAGAGCAAAAACCAAGCCATGAGGTCGAAGGAATTGTCCCTAGAGTTCAGAGACAGGATTGTGTCGAGGCACAGATCTGGGGAAGGGTCCCAAAAAATTTCTGCAGCATTGAAGGTCCCCAAGAACACAGTGGCCTCCATCATTCTTAAATGGAAGAAGTTTGGAACCACCAAGACACCAAGACTTCCTAGAGCTGGCCGCCCGGCCAAACTGAGCAATCGGGGGAGAAGGGCCTTGGTCAGGGAGGTGACCAAGAACCCGATGGTCACTCTGATAAAGCTCTAGAGTTCCTCTGTGGAGATGGGAGAACTTTCCAGAAGGACGTCTATCTCTGCAGCGTGGCCAGACGGAAGCCACTCCTCAGTGAAAGGCACCCAAAGACTCTCAGACCATGAGAAATAAGATTCTCTGGTCTGATGCAACCAAGATTGAACTCTTTGGCCTGAATGGCAATCGTCACGTCTGGAGGAAACCTGGCAACATCCCTACGGTGAAGCATGGTGGTGGCAGAATCATGCTGTGGGGATGTTTTTCAGAGGCAGGGACTGGGAGACTAGTCAGGATCGAGGTAAACATAAACGGAGCAAAGTACAGAGAGATCCTTGATGAAAACCTGCTCCAGAGCGCTCAGGACCTCAGACTGGGGTGAAGGTTCACCTTCCAACAGGACAACGACCCTAAGCACACAGCCAAGACAATGCAGGAGTGGCTTTGGGACAAGTCTCTGAATGTCCTTGAGTGGCCCAGCCAAAGCCCGGACTTGAACCCTATTGAACATCTCTGGAGAGTCCTGAAAATAGCTGTGCAGCAACGCTTTCCATCCAACCTGACAAAGCTTGAGAGGATCTGCAGAGAAGAATGGGAGAAACTCCCCAAATACAGGTGTGCCAAGCTTGTAGTGTCATACCCAAGAAGATTTGATGCTGTAATTACTGTCAAAGGTGCTTCAACAAAGTACTGAGGAAAGGGTCTGAATATTTATGTAAATATAATATTTCCGTATTGTGTGTAGATTGATGAGGGGAAAAAAACAATTTAATCAATTTTAGAATAAGGCTGTAATGTAACAAACTGTGGAAAAAGTCAAGGGGCCTGAATACTTTCCGAAGGCACTGTATGTGAGCAAACAAAGCAGGTGAACATATCTCAATACTGTCTGTGAACTGACTGAACAGTTGCATTTTTTTGCAAGTTGCCACTGCCGGTATGGCAGAGTAGGTGATATTAGAGTGACACACATCCTGGTTGCGTCATTGAAACAGTCTCTAAACAGTAAACTGTTGAGGTATGTTCAGTTACATATGGTTACAAAGTGTTGCAACTGTCCCAGGTCAAAAGGTTGTACAATGTTGTGTACTGGCAAATACAATTAATCAACCTGGTAGCCCTCCTACCACTCCTGACAACACATACCAGCAGAGGGTGTAATTGTTATTAGACTGTGATCTTTCACAGGTTTTTCTGAGATGTGTGTGTTTCTAATGAAAATGTCAAATCGAAGATACAGTATATTGTCCTCATTTCGTGATCGTGATGCATTAGCATTTTTTCCCCCAACATACGATCCCCCACATTTTTCATTTGTGAGTGTTTTGGAGTAACAATCTGACAGTGCCTCATCTCTCTCTCACCATGTACAGTGCCTTGCAAAAGTATTCATCCCCCTTGGCGTTTTTCCTATTTTGTTGCATTACAACCTGTAATTTAAATGGATTTTTATTTGGATTTCATGTAATGGACATACACAAAAGCATGCCTAAGGCATGTTTACCCATATGAGCAGGGACCCTGGGCATCTTTCTTTTGGCGTTTTTCAGAGTCAGTAGAAAGGCCTCTTTAGTGTCCTAAGTTTTCATAACTGTGACCTTAATTGCCTACCGTCTGTAAGCTGTTAGTGACCGTTCCACAGGTGTATGGTTATTAATTGTTTATGGTTCATTGAATAAGCACGGGAAACAGTGTTTAAACCCTTTACAATGAAGATCTGTGAAGTTATTTGGATTTTTACGAATTATCTTTGAAAGACAGGGTCCTGGAAAAGGGACGTTTCTTTTTTTGCTGAGTTTATATACACCTGTTCTGAAAGGCCTCAGAATCTGCAACACCAATAAGCAAGGGCCACCCCCAAGCAAGCGGAACCATGAAGACCAAGGAGCTCTCCAAACAGGTCAGGGACAAGGTTGTGTAGAAGTACAGATCAGGGTTGGGTTATAAAAAAATATTCGAAACTTGAACATCCCACAGATGAAAAAATATGGCACCACAACAAACCTGCCAAGAGAGAGCGCCGCCCACCAAAATTAATGGACCAGGCAAGGAGGGCGTTAATCATAGAGGCAACAAAGACACCAAAGATAAACCTGAAGGAGCTGCAAAGCTCCACAGCGGAGATTGGAGTATCTGTCCATAGGACCACTTTAAGCCGTACACTCCACAGAGCTGGGCTTTATGGAAGAGTGGCCAGAAAAAAGCCATTGCTTATAGAAAAAAATAAGCAAACATGTTTGGTGTTTGCCAAAAGGCATGTGGGAGACTCCCCAAACATATGGAAGAAGGTACTCTGCTCAGATGAGACTAAAATTGAGCTTTTTGGTCATCAAGGAAAACGCTATGCTGCACAAACCCAACACCTCTCATCACCTCGAGAACACCATCCCCACAGTGAAGCATGGTGGTGGCAGCATCATGCTGTGGGGATGTTTTTCATCGGCAGGGAGTGTGAAACTGGTCAGAATTGAAGGAATGATGGATGGCGCTAAATACAGGGAAATTCTTGAGGGAAACCTGTTTCAGTCTTCCAGACATTTGAGACTGGGACGGAGGTTCACCTTCCAGCAGGACAATGACCCTAAGCATACTGCTAAAGCAACACTCGAGTGGTTTAAGGGGAACATTTAAATGTATTGGAATGGCCTAGTCAAAGCCCAGACCTCAATCCAATTGAGAATCTGTGGTATGAGTTAAAGATTGCTGTACACCAATGGAACCCATCCAACTTGAAGGAGCTGGAGCAGTTTTGCCTTGAAGAATGGGCAAAAATCCCAGTGGCTAGATGTGACAAGCTTATAGAGACATACCCCAAGAGACTTACAGCTGTAATTGCTGCAAAAGGTGGCTCTACAAAGTATTGACCTTGGGGGGTGAATAATTATGCACGCTCAAGTTTTCTGTTTTTTTGTCTTATTTCTTGTTTGTTTCACAAAAAAAATTATTTTGCATCTTCAAAGTGGTAGGCATGTTGTGTAAATCAAATGATACAAACCCCCCAAAAATCATTTTTTATTCCAGGCTGTAAGGCAACAAAATAGGAAAAATGCCATTGGGGGTGAATACTTTCGCAAGCCACTGTATTATGAGCTTTTCTCCACAGCTTATTTTGTCACCATCTTGAATATTCTGGCAGAGTAGCTCTTCTGCTAGGTTAAAAGGACAAAAGTTTAGCTAAGTTACCTTGTTTCCTTCTCCGGTATGCATTTCACATGCTTTTCACTGTATCCAAGTGTCATTTACCCTGCTCTGAGAGAAATCACCAAAACATTTGACAGTATTTCTCCTCAGTCAGTTTATTACTATTTGAAAATAGCTTTACACTTTTACTTAATCCATCCTCCTTTTCTATTGTTCCTTTCACTGGCCTACTAAACTATTAATTGTGTTGCTACTTGACGTTGTGTTTTGACATGTAAAAAAAGTAAATAAGCCAGAATCGGACTGGCACAATATCTCACTACCTTTGGTGTGAGTTACAGCTGTTAATAAATCTGGATCCAGGTGACATGCGCCATAGCCTTGAGGGTGATAATCCTTAGAAGTAAGCCACTTACTGGATAAATCCTCTTCAGTCTAAGGAGGGCAGATTTTGAAATAGCAGACAATTTTCACTGCAACGTGACCTCACATTTATTTTGGAGACATTTTTGTTGTTTCAAAATATTACGATTTATGATTTAGTTTTCATATAATGTGTGTCCTGTAGAGCAGTTTATTTTACCCACATGAGGCCTACTATGGGTTTAGTAACAAAGCTAACCTAGGCCTTTTAGAAAATATCTGCATTTAAAGGAAAACAAATGGTTGTTGCAGTACTATTGGAAGTAGAGATGCGAAGTTGAAAGCTGTTCAAATAAAAAGATCACAAATATTACAATGTAAGGTTGCATTTATTCTTGTTGGCTTAGTGGGGTAGCAGTGGCATAGTCAGTGACCATTTGCCTTCTCTTGGCAGTCTCTTGTGCCCTACTGGAAGACATGGGTGGCCCCATAGGCTAGATGCCTTTAGTATGTCCTTAATGCATGCTCCATATGTGCATATCAGGCAGATGCTATTGCTGAGGGGTCCAGATATGCTCTAGCCAAATGACTGCGGGACCAGCAGTGGAACAAAGCACAGTTACACTACATTGGGTTTGTGGTGGAAAGGCCACAGTGTGCAGAGAGAGCTTTTACGTTAGAGAGGCTGTAGAGAATTAATTAGGCTAATCAAGGTTGGGAATGACAGATCTTGTATGTGCCATATCTGTGCAATGCCACCATTTCATTCTCTACTGATTGGCATTTAAAAGGCTGCAGATTTAATTAGCTAGCATTATGTGCTGTCACAATCAGGATTTACAACATTAACAATATAGGCCAACGCAAGGATGACTACTGCTAGTGCGGTTCTCTTCTCTGTTCTCAGGTACAAATTGATGTCATTATATGAAGCTAATTACACTTGTTAGAGCTGGGGCTACATTACAAGGCTTTTTTAAATTTATTTTATCTGTGGGAAGAAAGGCTGCTCATTTTGTGTTTAATCTCCTTCACCTCAGCTCTCAGTGAATGTGTCTGAAATGGCTCCCTGTTCCCTTTATAGTGCGCAGACCATGTCAAAAAGTAGTGTAATATATAGGTGCCATTTTGGACATACCCAGTGTGTTAGCTCGTAAACAGATGGTTAGCGAAACAGGGCCTCTGGAGATCCTGTTAATGAACCGAAATAAAAGACTAAGAGGAACAACATCAGCGGAAATTTGACTTTGAACTGTTATAACAAAGATTGGAGGAGTGAGAGCAGGCCTAGCATGTTTACAGAAACACCCTCGAGATCAATTAAATGCTCTGCCTCATTAGCATTTTATGACATCACATTTCCTTTACTGTGGTCATAATGTGTATCCTGTTGTGTGGTGCTATACAATGCACTGGAGTTACTATAGGTAGACCTACAACAGCAAGTCAGTATGTAGCTATTAGCCACTACTGCTTTAAACAGGTCCCATCTCTTTATCAGTTAGGTTATTAAGTTAGAACACCTAGTTGCCGAAGAGGGAGGCCACAAATGGAGGCACCTCTGGGATATTCCAATATCTATAGCATACCAGTTGGAAATATACAGTTGAAGTCGGAAGTTTACATACACCTTAGCCAAATACATTTAAACTCAGTTTTTCACAATTCCTAACATTTAATCCTAGTAAACATTCCCTGTTTTAGGTCAGTTAGGATCACCACTTTATCTTAAGAATGTGAAATGTCAGAATAATAGTAGAGAGAATGATTTCTTTCAGCTTTTATTCCTTTCATCACATTCCCAGTGGGTCAGAAGTTTACATACACTCAATTAGTATTTGGTAGCATTGCCTTTAAATTGTTTAACTTAGGTCAAACGTTTCGGGTAGCCTTCCACAAGCTTCCCACAATAAGTTGGGTGAATTTTGGCCTATTCCTCCTGACAGAGCCGGTGTAACTGAGTCAGGTTTGTAGGTCTCCTTGCTCGCACACGCTTTTCAGTTCTGCCCACACATTTTCTATAGGATTGAGGTCAGGGCTTTGTGATGGCTACTCCAATACCTTGTCTTTGTTGTCCTTAAGCCATTTTGCCACAACTTTGGAAGTATGCTTGGGGTCATTGTCCATTTGGAAGACCCATTTGCGACCAAGCTTTAACTTCCTGACTGATGTCTTGAGATGTTGCTTCAATACAGTGAGGGAAAAAAGTATTTGATCCCCTGCTGATTTTGTACATTTGCCCACTGACAAAGAAATGATCAGTCTATAATTTTAATGGTAGGTTTATTTGAAAAGTGAGTGACAGAATAACAACAACAAAATTTTTAATGAGGGAAATAAGTATTTGACCCCTCTGCAAAACATGACTTAGTACTGGGTGGCAAAGCCCTTGTTGGCAATCACAGAGATCAGATGTTTCTTGTAGTTGGCCACCAGGTTTGCACACATCTCAGGAGGGATTTTGTCCCACTCCTCTTTGCAGATCTTCTCCAAGTCATTAAGGTTTCGAGGCTGATGTTTGGCAACTCGAACCTTCAGCTCCCTCCACAGATTTTCTATGGGATTAAGGTCTGGAGACTGGCTAGGCCACTCCAGGACCTTAATGTGCTTCTTCTTGAGCCAGTCCTTTGTTGCCTTGGCCGTGTGTTTTGGGTCATTGTCATGCTGGAATACCCATCCACAACCCATTTTCAATGCCCTGGCTGAGGGAAGGAGGTTCTCACCCAAGATTTGACGGTACATGGCCCCGTCCATCGTCCCTTTGATACGGTGAAATTGTCCTGTCCCCTTAGCAGAAAAACACCCCCAAAGCATAATGTTTCCACCTCCATGTTTGACGGTGGGGATGGTGTTCTTGGGGTCATAGGCAGCATTCCTCCTCCTCCAAACACGGCGAGTTGAGTTGATGCCAAAGAGCTCAATTTTGGTCTCATCTGACCACAACACTTTCACCCAGTTCTCCTCTGAATCATTCAGATGTTCATTGGCAAACTTCAGACGGCCATGTATATGTGCTTTCTTGAGCAGGGGGACCTTGCGGGCGCTGCAGGATTTCAGTCCTTCACGGCGTAGTGTGTTACCAATTGTTTTCTTGGTGACTATGGTCCCAGCTGCCTTGAGATCATTGACAAGATCCTCCCGTGTAGTTCTGGGCTGATTCCTCACCGTTCTCATGATCATTGCAACTCCACGAGGTGAGAACTTGCATGGAGCCCCAGGCCGAGGGAGATTGACAGTTATTTTGTGTTTCTTCCAGTTGCGAATAATCGCACCAACTGTTGTCACCTTCTCACCAAGCTGCTTGGCGATGGTATTGTAGTCCATTCCAGCCTTGTGTAAGTCTCCATCTTGTCCCTGACATCCTTGGAGAGCTCTTTGGTCTTGGCCATGGTGGAGAGTTTGGAATCTGATTGATTGATTGCTTCTGTGGACAGATGTCTTTTATACAGGTAACAAGCTGAGATTAGGAGCACTCCCTTTAAGAGTGTGCTCCTAATCTCAGCTCGTTACCTGTATAAAAGACACCTGGGATCCAGAAATCTTTCTGATTGAGAGGGGGTCAAATACTTATTTCCCTCATTAAAATGCAAATCAATTTATAACATTTTGGACATGCGTTTTTCTGGATTTTTTTGTTGTTATTCTGTCTCTCACTGTTCAAATAAACCTACCGTTAAAATTATAGACTGATCATTTCTTTGTCAGTGGGCAAACGTACAAAATCAGCAGGGGATCAAATACTTTTTTCCCACACTGTATGTACTACCTTGGAAAATATTGCGTTGAGAGATCTTGGTGCCTCAGTCATTTGGTGCCACAGGAGTAGCAAAATTCAAACTGGCTCAAATTAAGATCCTACATCTGTAGGGTTTTTCGCAGCTTCGGTGCTTGAACCCCTAATGAAGAAACGTTTTGGATATGCACTCTAAATAAGTCCTTAATGTGGTATGTTAGTGTGGATATTGGAACTTAGACAGGCTGTTTGCCTTTTTTTAAACATCTCATGCCACTGAATACACAATTTGATCAGTCAGAGTGAGATTGTCTTGGCCCCGTGTCTCATTAGTCCATCAGTACCAACAGTCCACACAGTGAGCCATCTTAGTAGAGAACACTGCCTCCTGGTGGTTCGTTTATGTGTGCACTTTGTCTAGTCAGTAAGCAGCACATAGAATATCAGGGTAAGAGTAGGAGTGCTGATCTAGGATCCGTTTAGCCTTTTATATCATAATGAATAAGATAACATACATGACATAGATAGGACCTGATCCTAGATCTGCACTCCTGCTCTGAGACGCCTTATGAGTACGGCTCCAAAATGCAAGGGTTTATATGAATCTCTCGAGTGATAGCTTTGTCCATTATTCTAAAATCCATACTGGATAATAGGCACTGTGTAAAAATGTTTGCTTTTTTCTACAGTAATTCACATCTCTGACCAGGTCTTCTATGGTTACATGTAAATAAACACATTGTTTTTATTTCCATATCACCAAGGATTTAAAAAATTGCATGTCCACCAATCTTGATCGCAAAGCTATGTTCAACATGAAAATGCAACTTTATCCTGTTTACTACTATCTTTGCCTCTCTAGCTTTCTTCCTTCTGGGCCTCTCCAGTGCTGTGGACACAGAGAACTCAAGTGTGATGTGTTTGTTCCCTATAGGGCCGAGCTGAGTGACATTGGGGACTATGTAGGTTCAGACATACAAATATCCTGGTTGCCTAATCTGGATGAGTTAATGAAGGGCTATGCACGAAATTTTCGCCCTGGGATAGGAGGTGAGTATGAGATCTACTGCTTGTGGCATTGGATTGCATTTCACCCCCTCACATTTACAGCCATTCTTAGCATAGCAGGAACCGGGTATAAGTGTTTTGAAAATCAGACTCATGATTTTAGACTCTTCTCAAATTCATCATGCTATATTAATCTTGTTAGATTCCACTGTCCCCAAGAAAGTGCTTTAAGTTCTTTTTAAATTCTAGTTTAAAGACATATTTACCCATATGTAAATAAGAGCTTTGAATCTATGAAAAGCTTTTGTGTTTGAACGTGATGCAAAAGATCACAACCAAAAGCAATTAAGCATTGGAATGTGTTTGCGGAAGAGATTGAAATGATGCTTTGGAAATGAAAGACGTGCGTAATATTGCTAAATAAAAGAAAGGAGCATTGCTGGAGAATGCCTTTGCTAAGAATGCTTGCCAAATGTGAAATATCCAATGTCCACAGCGTTAGATTTCTCAACCTCACAGCTTAACTCAGCTCAGCAGAGGTGAAAAAGCATTGTCGATATAAGAACCACCACCACCACCATGCCAGGCCTTGTGAACCAGCAACAAGGCTACTGCAGCCAACAGCAAACACGTTTACATACCTATAGTGCAACATTATGCTCAATAATTATGTAGTCCCTCATTACTTCCCCTTATAGAAATAAGAGAAGATAAGGTTAAATCTCCATCAGATATCATCTAAGTGGTAAGACAGCTACCGTAAAGCCAAACTGATGGGCTATCTAAGGCCATTGAAGAATCATACACATCAGTTGGTGGGGCCCCGTGTAGCTCAGTTGATAGAGCATGGCGCTTGCAACGCCAGGGTTGTGGGTTCGTTTCCCACGGAGGGCCAGTATGAAAATGTATGCACTCACTAACTGTAAGTCGCTCTGGATAAGAGCGTCTGCTAAATGACTAAAATGTAAAATGTAAATGTCTTACTCTGTCTATTCAACTCACATCCCTTCACCATTTCAAATTTAAAGGAAAGTGGTGCTACGATAGGCATCTAGAATCTATACAAATAAGTTGAACACTGAGCCTATCACTACGGCCACTTGTCAAAATGAGCTCGGTTTTAGTGACAGGCTGAGGGATTATGGATTGCAGTTAGTTGTAACATCCTCCAACGTAAGTTTCATTGACTTTAACTGTCCTCCCACTTGTCAGTGCTGATGACTGCTCTCTCTATGGTGGGTAGGATAATGGCTATATAATACAATTTGACGTAAATGGTTATGGGATGAGTACTGAATGGCAGAGAATGGTAATATATGATTCCTTAATGTTCAGAATAAATATCCTTTCAGTTCCGCTTCGGTGATCCTGATCTCCCTCCCTCTAGATTTCCTTCAAGTATCCACGATCTCAGCAGCACAAATTATGCTAATCATCGAGCAAACTACAACAGCATGCTAGCTATGTATGCGCTTCCAAACACACCACTGCACAAGCTCATGAGACCCCCAATGTCATATTTATGAATGTACATAGTACCATGTCACTTCACTTAGAGCAATGTTAAGTCGGGAAGTGGCTCTTGATCCATATCTAGGGATGTCCTTGAGAAGGAGGGAAGGGATGGATGGAGGGAGAGAGGGAAGGAGGGATTGTTTTCTTTTCTCATTTATTTTCCCACAGGCCCACCCGTGAATGTTGCCATGGCTATTGAAGTAGCCAGTATTGACCACATCTCTGAAGCCAACATGGTAATGTATACATTCACCTGCAGGCCTTTGTACATAATGGTTGCCATATTTCACTGCTATTGTACTGTTCCAGTAAAATTCAATGTGAAAACTATCACTTATGCGTCATCCACATCAGCCAATAGGGATTCTAAAAAGTTAATGATACCATGCCTTTTTCAGTAAGAGCATGCATGGCCCTGTTCCAATTGTTATGAAATGCATCCTTCCTTCCTCCCTTGATGTATTCAACAGATCCAACCAGGTTGGATTGGTGAAAAACAGTAGTATTGTAACCTATATTTATTTTATCTAATACCGTTCAGATCAGTAAGTCACAACGTGATCCACCACTCTCTCACACCAGTGTTGGAAATGCCCTGGGCTCAGCTTTGTGCCTGTGTGTGTGTGTGTGTGTGTGTGTGTGTGTGTGTCTGTCTGTCTGTGTCTGTGTGTGCATTTGCCTGTGCGTATGCATATGCTTATGTTTGTTCTTGTGTTACCATGTGTTACCGTATGTTACTGTGTGTTACCGTGTGTTACCGTGTGTGACCGCTTGGCAGGAGTACACCATGACCATTTTCCTGCGGCAGAGCTGGCGGGACGACCGCCTGTCCTACAACCACACCAACAAGACCCTGGGGCTGGACAGCCGCTTCGTGGATAAACTCTGGCTGCCCGACACCTTCATTGTCAACGCCAAGTCCGCCTGGTTCCACGACGTCACTGTGGAGAACAAGCTGATTCGCCTGCAGCCCGATGGGGTCATCCTTTACAGCAGCCGGTGAGAAGGGCAGAGGGAGGAGGGGGGAGAGGACTAGGAGGAGGGGGGAGAAGAGTAGGGGGTAGGGGGAGAGGGGCTAAGGGGGAGAGGGGGAGCAGGGGGAGAAGAGTAGGGTGTAGGGCGGAGAGGAGTAGGGGGTAGGGGGGAGGAGGGGGAGAGGAGTAGAGGGTAGGGCGGAGAGGAGTAGGGGGGAGAGGGTGGAGGAGGGGGATGATGGAGAGGGGAAGGGGGAGAGGGTTAAGAGAGATAAAAGGAGGGAGAGAGGGGGTGAAGATAATGTGTGAGGGGTAGGAGCATAGATCGAGTAGGAGAGAAGGAGGAGGAGAAGGATGAAAGGGGTAGGAGAGATGGAAGGCATGGGGAGGAGGGAGAGAAGAAAATGGCGTGATGGTTGGAGAGGCCCCTTAACGACTTGCTGTGGCCTGAAGTTAAGGCTATATAATGCCTAATGATAATGTCAAAGTGAAAATGACGTTTAACCTACTGTTACGTGTCAAGTTACCATTGTGGTTGACGTGGGTGTTTAATAATTACTTGTTCTCCTCTCAGGATCACCTCGACTGTGGCGTGTGACATGGATCTGACCAAGTACCCCATGGATGAGCAGGAGTGTATGCTGGACTTAGAAAGCTGTGAGTGGATTTATACATTACACGGCCAAAAGTATGTGGACATCCCTTCAAATTAGAGGATTCGGTTCTTTCAGCCACACCCACTGCTGATAGGTACAGTTGAAGTCGGAAGTTTACATACACTTAGGTTGGAGTCATTAAAACTTGTTTTTCAACCATTCCACAAATTTCTGGTTAACAAACTATAGTTTTGGCAAGTCGGTTAGGACTTCTACTTTGTGCATGACACAAGTAATTTTTCCAACAATTGTTTACAGACAGATTATTTCACTTATAATTCACTGTATCACAATTCCAGTGGGTCAGAAGTTTACATACACTAAGTTGACTGTGCCTTTAAACAGCTTGGAAAATTCCAGAAAAAGATGTCATGGCTTTAGAAGCTTCTGATAGGCTAATTGACATCATTTCAGTCAATTGGAGGTGTACCTGTGGATGTATTTCAAGGCCTACCTTCAAACTCAGTGCCTCTTTGCTTGACATCATTGGAAAATCCAAAGAAATCAGCCAAGACCTCAGAAAAAAAAATTGTAGACCTCCACAAGTCTGGTTCATCCTTGGGAGCAATTTCCAAATGCCTGAAGGTACCACATTCATCTGTACAAACAATAGTACGCAAGTATAAACACCATGGGACCATGCAGCCGTCATATCGTTCAGGAAGGAGACCCGTTCTGTCTCCTAGAGATTAACGTACTTTGGTGCGAAAAGTGCAAATCAATCCCAGAACAACAGCAAAGGACCTTGTGAAGATGCTGGAGGAAACAGGTACAAAAGTATCTATGTCCACAGTAAAACAAGTCCTATATCAACATAACCTGAAAGGCCGCTCAGCAAGGAAGAAGCCACTGTCCAAAACCGGCATAAAAAAGCCAGACTACGGTTTGCAACTCCACATGGGGACAAAGATCGTACTTTTTGGAGAAATGTCCTCTGGTCTGATGAAACAAAAATAGAACTGTTTGGCCATAATGACCATCGTTATGTTTGAAGGAAAAAGGGGAACGCTTGCAAGCCGAAGAACACCATCCCAACCGTGAAGCACGGGGGTGGCAGCATCATGCTGTGGGGGTGCTTTGCTGCAGGAGGGACTGGTGCACTTCACAAAATAAATGGCATCATGAGGAAGGAAAAGTATGTGGATATATTGAAGCAACATCTCAAGACATCAGTCAGGAAGTTAAAGCTTAGTCGCAAATGGGTCTTCTAAATGGACAATGACGCCAAGCATACTTCCAAAGTTGTGGCAAAATGGCTTAAGGACAACAAAGTCAAGGTATAGAAAACGTGTGGGCAGAACTGAAAAAGCGTGTGCGAGCAAGGAGGCCTACAAACCTGACTCAGTTACACCAGCTCTGTCAGGAGGAATGGGCCGAAATTCACCCAACTTATTGTGGGAAGCTTGTGGAAGGCTACCCAAAACGTTGTACCCAAGTTAAACAATTTAAAAGCAATGCTACCAAATACTAATTGAGTGTATGTAAACCCACTGGGAATGTGATGAAAGAAATAAAAGCTGAAAGAAATAATTCTCTCTACTATTAGTCTGACATTTCACATTCTTAAAATAAAGTGGTGATCCTAACTGACCTAAGACAGGGAATTTTTACTAGGATTAAATGTCAGGAATTGTGAAAAACTGAGTTTAAATGTATTTGGCTAAGGTGTACGTAAACTTCCTGTCACGAATTCCGCCGAGACTGCTCCTCCTCCTTGTTCGGGCAGGCTTCGGCGTTCGTCGTCCCCGGAGTACTAGCTGCTACCGCTTGATGTTCTCTATGTTTGTTTGGTTTTGTCTTGTTGGTGCACCTGTTTCGTATTATGTATTGATTAGGTCACCTATAAGTTTCCTTTGGTTTTGTTTGCAGTTGTGTGTTGTTGTCCGCCTGTCCGCTGGTGAATGTTATTTGTTTTCTAGTTGTTAGTGTTTTACGCACTGTTTGCGTAATCGCTCGCCTCCTGTGTTTTGAGGCCCGTTATTTTGTATTTGTCTTTGTGACAATTAAAGTTGTTTTCGACTAAGCTTCTGTGTCCTGCGCCTGACTCCAACACCGCATCCACATCAGCTTCTGACAGAACAACACACCATACTATGGAGTCAGCAGGAGCAGCGGCGGCGACCGAGTCGCTGGAGGATCGGGTCAGCTGCCAGGACGCCATGATCCAGCAACTCGGCTCCGCCATGCAGGAGGTGATGAACACCCTGCGCCGATGGGAAAGGGGAAGCGTGCCCACACCTCCTCCTACATTACCACCACCATCGGCCAGCCCCACCAGACCAGCTCCGGAATCCAGTGGAATTCGGCTCTCGCTCCCGAGGGCGTATGATGGCACCGCAGCCGGGTGTCAGGGGTTCCTCCTTCAGGTGGAACTCTACCTGGCCACCATACACCCGGCGCCCTCGGGATACGAGAGCGTTTCCGCCCTCATCTCCTGTCTCTCCGGCAAGGCGTTGGAGTGGGCCAACGCCGAATGGAGGGGAATAGACGCCGCCACCATCAGCTACGCGGAGTTCTCGGGGGAGCGTCTTTTCCACCTCCGACAGGGGAAGAGGAGCGCAAAGGAGTTCGCCCTGGATTTCCGGACTCTAGCGGCGGATGCGGGGTGGAATGAGAGGGCCCTCATCGACCACTATCGGTGTAGCCTGCGTGAGGACGTTCGTCGAGAGCTGGCCTGCAGGGACACCAATCTGTCCTTCGACCAGCTAGTGGACATGTCCATCTGTCTGGATACCCTGCTGGCCACCCGCGGACGTCCCGAGTTGGGGCCGTCCATTCCATCCCCCAGCACCTCCGAGCCGAGCCCTATGGAGCTCCGGGGTGCTGGCGCTAGAGAGAGAAGGAGAGAGAACCCGAGGGGGGCCGTCCCCTGCACCAGCTGTGGCCAGGTGCTGGGGAGGGTCTCCAGGGAATCGGGGCAACAGGTCGCGCACTGGGGAGTCATTTCAGGTGAGTAGGCGCCCCACTCACCCAGAGCTCTCTGTTGTTCACTTGTGTATACCTGTGGTATTTCCTCAGGTTGCATCTCATTCCCAGCATAAGGCGCTTGTCGATTCAGGCGCAGCTGGGAATTTTATTGATCGGAAATTTTGTTCTAAGTTAGGGATTCCCCTCCTGCCCGTTGATGCACCCTTTCCTGTCCATGCCCTAGATAGCCGCCCGTTGGGATCTGGGTTGAAGACGCAGGGGGGTCATGAGGAGATTATTCAGTTGTACCTAATTGACTCTCCTGCGTATCCCGTGGTGCTGGGGCTTCCTTGGTTAATCACCCATGACCCCACCATTTCGTGGCAACAGAGGGCTCTCAAGGAATGGTCTGGCCAGTGTGTTGGGCGATGTTTAGGTGTTTCCGTTGGGGCGACCACGGTGGAGAGTCCGAACCAAGTGCCCGCAATGCACATTCCCCCTGAGTATGAGGATTTGGCACTCGTGTTCAGCAAGACGAGGGCGACGCGATTGCCACCTCATAGACAGGGAGATTGTGCGATAAACCTCCAGACAGGTGCGGCACTCCCGCAGAGCCATGTGTATCCTCTGTCTCAAGAGGAGACGGCGGCTATGGAGACATACATAGCTGAGTCCCTGAGACAAGGATACATACGGCCCTCCACTTCTCCTGCGTCCTCAAGTTTATTTTTTGTGAAGAAGAAGGATGGAGGGTTGCGCCCGTGTATTGATTACCGTAGTCTCAATCAGATCACTGTGAAATACAGTTACCCTCTTCCTCTGACTGCGAGTATGACTGAATCATTACGCGGAGCGCGTTTCTTCACAAAACTGGATCTCAGGAGCGCTTATAACTTGGTGCGCATTAGGGAGGGAGATGAATGGAAGACGGCATTTAGTACCACCTCAGGTCATTATGAGTATCTTGTCATGCCATACGGGTTAATGAATGCTCCTTCAGTCTTCCAATCATTTGTGGACGAGATCTTCCAGGACCTGCATGGGCAGGGAGTGATAGTGTACATTGACGACATCCTAGTGTACTCTGCTACACGTGCCGAGCATGTAGCCCTGGTGCGCCGAGTGTTGGGTAGGCTGTTGGAGCATGACTTGTATGTCAAGGCAGAGAAATGTCTGTTTTTCCAGGAGTCCATCTCCTTCTTGGGTCATCGGTTGTCCGCGTCAGGGGTGAAGATGGAGATTGACCGTGTGTCAGCCATGCGTACAGTGGGGAAAAAAAGTATTTAGTCAGCCACCAGTTGTGCAAGTTCTCCCACTTAAAAATATGAGAGAGGCCTGTAATTTTCATCATAGGTACACGTCAACAATGACAGACAAAATGAGAAAAAATATCCAGAAAATCACATTGTAGGATTTTTTATGAATTTATTTGCAAATTATGGTGGAAAATAAGTATTTGGTCAATAACAAAAGTTTCTCAATACTTTGTTATATACCCTTTGTTGGCAATGACACAGGTCAAAAGTTTTCTGTAAGTCTTCACAAGGTTTTCACACACTGTTGCTGGTATTTTGGCCCATTCCTCCATGCAGATCTCCTCTAGAGCAGTGATGTTTTGGGGCTGTCGCTGGGCAACACGGACTTTCAACTCCCTCCAAAGATTTTCTATGGGGTTGAGATCTGGAGACTGGCTAGGCCACTCCAGGACCTTGAAATGCTTCTTACAAAGCCACTCCTTCATTGCCCGGGCGTTGTGTTTGGGATCATTGTCATGCTGAAAGACCCAGCCACGTTTCATCTTCAATGCCCTTGCTGATGGAAGGAGGTTTTCACTCAAAATCTCACGATACATGGCCCCATTCATTCTTTCCTTTACACGGATCAGTCGTCCTGGTCCCTTTGCAGAAAAACAGCCCCAAAGCATGATGTTTCCACCCCCATGCTTCACAGTAGGTATGGTGTTCTTTGGATGCAACTCAGCATTCTTTGTCCTCCAATCACGACGAGTTGAGTTTTTACCAAAAAGTTATATTTTGGTTTCATCTGACCATATGACATTCTCCCAATCCTCTTCTGGATCATCCAAATGCACTCTAGCAAACTTCAGACGAGCCTGGACATGTACTGGCTTAAGCAGGGGGACACGTCTGACACTGCAGGATTTGAGTCCCTGGCGGCGTAGTGTGTTACTGATGGTAGGCTTTGTTACTTTGGTCCCTGCTCTCTGCAGGTCATTCACTAGGTCCCCCGTGTGGTTCTGGGATTTTTGCTCACCGTTCTTGTGATCATTTTGACCCCACGGGGTGAGATCTTGCGTGGAGCCCCAGATCGAGGGAGATTATCAGTGGTCTTGTATGTCTTCCATTTCCTAATAATTGCTCCCACAGTTGATTTCTTCAAACCAAGCTGCTTACCTATTGCAGATTCAGTCTTCCCAGCCTGGTGCAGGTCTACAATTTTGTTTCTGGTGTCCTTTGACAGCTCTTTGGTCTTGGCCATAGTGGAGTTTGGAGTGTGACTGTTTGAGGTTGTGGACAGGTGTCTTTTATACTGATAACAAGTTCAAACAGGTGCCATTAATACAGGTAACGAGTGGAGGACAGAGGAGCCTCTTAAAGAAGAAGTTACAGGTCTGTGAGAGCCAGAAATCTTGCTTGTTTGTAGGTGACCAAATACTTATTTTCCACCATAATTTGCAAATAAATTCATAAAAAATCCTACAATGTGATTTTCTGGACTTTTTTCTTCTCATTTTGTCTGTCATAGTTGACGTGTACCTATGATGAAAATTACAGGCCTCTCTCATCTTTTTAAGTGGGAGAACTTGCACAATTGGTGGCTGACTAAATACTTTTTTCCCCCCACTGTAACTGGCAAACCCCAACCACTGTTAAAGAGGTGCAGCAGTTTTTGGGTTTTGCCAATTACTACCGGAGGTTTATCCGGGATTTTGGACAGGTGGCAGCTCCCATTACTTCCCTGCTGAAGGGGGGCCCGGTGCGTTTGCAGTGGTCGGCCGAAGCGGACAGGGCGTTTTGTAAACTGAAGGACCTGTTCACTTCGGCTCCGGTGCTGGCGCACCCGGACCCCGCTTTAGCGTTCCAGGTAGAGGTGGACGCGTCAGAGGCCAGTATTGGGGCAGTACTGTCGCAACGCTCGGCACGCCTCCTAAGCTCCGTCCCTGCGCTTTTTATTCTAAAAGCTCAGCCCGGCGGAACGTAATTATGACGTAGGGGACAGGGAGCTGTTAGCTGTGGTTCAAGCCCTAAAGGTGTGGAGGCATTGGCTTGAGGGGGCTCAACACCCTTTTCTCATTCTGACTGACCATCGTAACCTGGAGTACATCCGGGCAGCTAGGAGATTGAACCCTCGTCAGGCTAGGTGGAACATGTTTCTGACCCGGTTCGTTTTTAAGATCACTTACATCCCAGGGTCCCAGAACGGTAAGGCAGATGCCCTGTCCCGGCGGTATGACACAGAGGAGAGGTCCATTGAGCCCACTCCCATACTGCCGGAGTCTTGTCTGGTGGCACCGGTGGTATGGGAGGTCGATGCGGAAATTGAGCGGGCGTTACGCACCGACCCTACTCCCCCAGAGTGTCCAGTGGGTCGGACGTACGTGCCGCCCGAGGTCCGTGATCGTCTCATTTATTGGGCTCATACGTCACCCTCCTCTGGACATCCAGGTATTGGCCGGACAGTGCACTGCCTTAGTGTTAAGTACTGGTGGCCAACTTTGGCTAGGGACGTGAGGGTTTTTGTCTCCTCCTGCTCGGTGTGCGCTCAGTGTAAGGCGCCTAGACACCTGCCCAGGGGGAAGTTACAACCCCTGCCCGTTCCACAACGGCTGTGGTCTCACCTCTCGGTGGACTTTGTCACGGACCTTCCCCCCTCTCAGGGGAATACCACTATTCTGGTCGTTGTGGATCGGTTCTCTAAGGCCTGTCGTCTCATTCCAATGCCGGGTCTCCCTACTGCCCTACATACCGCTGAGGCTTTGTTCACCCACGTCTTCCGGCACTACGGGGTTCCCGAGGATATAGTGTCTGATCGGGGTCCCCAATTCACCTCTAGAGTCTGGAGGGCGTTCATGGAACGCTTGGGGGTCTTGGTTAGCCTTACCTCGGGTTACCACCCTGAGAGTAACGGACAGGTGGAGAGAGTGAACCAGGATGTGGGTAGGTTTCTGAGATCCTATTGCCAGGGCCGGCCGGAGGAGTGGTCGGGGTATATCCCCTGGGCAGAGATGGCTCAGAACTCTCTTTGCCACTCCTCTACTAACCTGACCCCTTTTCAGTGCGTGTTAGGGTATCAGCCGGTTCTGGCACCATGGCATCAGAGCCAGATCGAGGCTCCTGCGGTGGATGAGTGGTTTCGGCGCTCGGAGGAGACGTGGAACGCTGCACACGTACATCTGCAGCGGGCCATCCGCAGGCAGAAGGCGAGCGAAGATCTCCACTGCAGTGAGGGTCCAGTATACGCCCCTGGAGATCGAGTCTGGCTCTCGACTCGAAACCTGCCCCTTCGCCTGCCCTGCCGGAAGCTTGGCCGGCGGTTTGTGGGGCCATTTAAAGTCCTGAGGAGATTGAACGTGGTGTGTTAGAAGTTGCTACTGCCTAATGACTATCACATTAACCCCTCATTCCATGTGTCTCTCCTCAGGCCGGTGGTAGCTGGTCCACTCCAGGAGAGTGAGATAAGAGAGACCCCTCCGCCCCCACTGGACATCGAGGGGGCTCCAGCGTACTCAGTCCGGTCCATCGTGGATTTGAGACGTCGGATGGGGGGTCTACAATATCTCGTGGAGTGGGAGGGGTACGGTCCGGAGGAACGGTGCTGGGTGCCTAGGAGGGACATTTTAGATCCATCCCTCCTGACTGAGTTCCACCGTAGTCATCCTACGTGCCCTGCTCCACGTCCTCCTGGCTGTCCCAGAGGCCGGGGTCGGCGCACGGCTGGGGCCGCGCGTCAAGGGGGGGGGGGTACTGTCACGAATTCCGCCGAGACTGCTCCTCTTCCTTGTTCAGGCAGGCTTCGGCGTTCATCGTCCCCGGAGTACTAGCTGCTACCGCTTGATGTTCTCTATGTTTGTTTGGTTTTGTCTTGTTGGTGCACCTGTTTCGTATTATGTATTGATTAGGTCACCTATAAGTTTCCTTTGGTTTTGTTTGCAGTTGTGTGTTGTTGTCTGCCTGTCCGCTGGTGAATGTTATTTGTTTTCTAGTTGTTAGTGTTTTACGCACTGTTTGCGTAATCGCTCGCCTCCTGTGTTTTGAGGCCCGTTATTTTGTATTTGTCTTTGTGACAATTAAAGTTGTTTTCGACTAAGCTTCTGTGTCCTGCGCCTGACTCCAACACCGCATCCACATCAGCTTCTGACACTTCCGACTTCAACTGTATATAACATCGAGCACACAGACATGAAATATCCATAGACAAACATTGGCAGTAGAATGGCCCGTACTGAAGAGCTCAGTGACTTTCAACGTGATACCGTCATAGGATGCCACCTTTTCAACAAGTCAGTTCGTCATATTTCTGCCCTGCTAGAGCTGCCCCGGTCAACTGTAAGTGCTGTTATTGTGAAGTGGAAATGTCTAGGAGCAGAAACGGCTCAGCTGTGAAGTGGTAGGCCACACAAGCTCACAGAACGGGACCGGCGAGTGCTGAAAATCCAAACTGCCTCAGGAAGCAACGTCAGCACAAGAACTGTTCGTCAGGAGCTTGATGAAATGGATTTCCATGGCCGAGCAGCCGCACACAAGCCTAAGAGCACCATGCGCAATGTCAAACGTAGGCTGGAGTGGTGTAAAGCTCGCCACCATTGGACTTTGGAGCAGTGGAAACGCGTTCTCTGGAGTGATAATTCACACTTGACCATCTAGCAGTCCGATGGATGAATCTGGGTTTGGCGGATGCCAGCAGAACGGTACCTGCCCGAATGCATATTGCCAACTGTAAAGTTTGGTGGAGGAGGAATAATAGTCTGCCCCCTTAGTTCCAGTGAAGGGAAATCTTAATGCTACAGCATACAATGACATTCTAGACGATTCTATGCTGAATGGAAGCAAGTCCCCGCAGCAATGTTCCAACATCTTCCCAGAAGAGGGGAGGCTGTTATAGCAGCAAAGAGGGGACCAACTCCATATGAATGCCCATGATTTTGGAATGAGATGAGCAGGTGTCCACATACGTTGTAGTGTATGTACCACTGTTCTTGATGGGTGGATGTCAATACCAATAGTCTGTCATGTTCCCTACCACTCTTAATGGATGGATCTCAATAGTCTACAGTATGATTATTTATTTCCCAATTCGAAGGAAAGGTGGTTTTCTTTTCTCCCTGGTAGTTCAGTGATCTATTAATGTCATTGATTGGCCAGGTAATTCACTCACCTGATCTCCCAAGTCTGAAACAGTCCCTTATTAAACTTAAGGGTCAAAACCTGCAGTGCTGTGGCCCTGCAGGGACATAGTTGAACAACCCTGCTCTATAGAGGAAACAGGAGAGGACAGGAAACCATTTTACTCCCAGTGTCTGTAGAGCTACATGTAGGCTGTATTGTGTATGGTGAGTACCAGAAGCAAGGCTAGGGTTAATTCAATACACATTCATTGAAAATGTAATGATGTTCCATTGTTGTTGGGATGTTTGTTTGTTGACTGTTTGTTAACTGCTAGTTGACTGTTTGTTTGTTGACTGTTTGTTCCAGACGGCTACTCCTCAGAGGATATTGTGTACCACTGGTCTGAGAGTCAAATACACATCCACGGACTGGACAAACTGGAGCTCTCCCAGTTCACCATCATCGACTACAAATTTGTCACGGAAACTATGAACTTCAAATCCGGTGAGCTTTTTTCCCACCTCTATCCTCGTTTCACTATCACCATGGTTACTGTACTGAACAGCCAGTGGGATGTCCGTGAGATTCCTCTTCACTTTTATATACAGAGTTCTTCAAATATGCCTCTTTCACTGTACAGCGCCTCTCCATTTTGATACATGCTTTTGAACATGTAAGAGACCCCAGGATTCCTATAGATAATTGTTTAACTAATATGTTTTGAACGCAGACACCTCTGTTGGTATTTTCTATGCACAGACAGAATGGCTCATGTTATTTAGGAGAGGAGACTTATGAAGGGAAGGGAGTAGATGCTATGTTATGACTTCTTCAAGTGAGAAATCTGGTACAACCAGAGGAGGATGTGCCCCCTCCTCTGAGTCTGATTCCTCTCAAGGTTTCTTCGTTCTAGGGACTTTTTCCTTGTAACTTGCTCTTTGGGGTCTTGGTCTTGGTCAGGTTACCGTAGGACTTTGTGACAATTGTTGATATAAAAAGGGCTTTACAAATAATTTTGATTGATTGACTGATTGACCGAAAAGCTAATACTGGTCTACTTTTTCACTCCAAGCCGGACGTTTCCCGCGGCTCAGCCTTCGCTTCCAGCTGAGACGTAACCGAGGCGTCTACATCATCCAGTCCTACATGCCCTCCATCCTATTGGTCGCCATGTCCTGGGTGTCCTTCTGGATAAGCCAAACAGCAGTCCCGGCTCGTGTATCCCTGGGTTAGTATCATGTTAAGAGTATTCTGTTAACAACAAATAATAACAAGATAACTAATAATGTAAGCATACTGTGTCCATAATAAGTATATAGGTTGTATGTTGGGAGCTTTTGGGAAAGAGCACAGTTAGAAAGATATGGCATATAGAAGCAAACCGGATGGACATCATGAAAATGATCGGAGAGGTTGAGAGTAGAAGAAGTTCAGGAGCAAAAACAAAAAAACCAAATAAAATAGAATTATTGTAAAATTGACTGTGTCCATAAGGTGTAGATAGTAAGTATAGGCTGGAAGTAGAGGCCTGGGCATTGTTGTTCACTAATTTACCCCAAGTAGGGAAAGGATGGCGGGGTTGAAAAGTAATAAAGGGGAGTATATATATAAAAAACATGGGGGATTGGAAGTGATGCAGACAATTACATTGATAGAAGTTACAATCTATCTGCAATATTAAGCTGATCTACCCCCATATAAAAAAAAAAGAGTATTCTGTTAGTGATCTTGGTGCAGTAAAGGCTACTGAGGGGAGAACGGCTCATAATAATGGCCGGAACTGAGCAAATGGAATGGCATCAAACACCTGGAAACCATGTGTTTGATGTATTTAATACCATTCCACTGACTCCGCTCCAGTCAAATCAAATAAAAATGTATTTGCCACATGCGCCAAATACAACAGGTGTAGACCTTACAGCGAAATGCTTACAAGCCCTTAACCAACAATGCAGTTTAAAAAAAAAAAGGGTTAAGTAAAAACGAAATAAGTAAAAAATAACAAATAACAAACAATTAAAGAGCAGCAGTAAAATAAAATAACAGTAGGGAGGCTATATACAGGGGGTACCGGTACAGAGTCAATGTACGGGGGCACAGGTTAGTCGAGGTAATTGAGGTAAAATGTACATGTGGGTAGAGTTAAAGTCACTATGCATAGGTAATAAAGAGAGAGTAGCAGCAGCGTAAAAGAGGGGGTGCAAATGTGCAAATAGTCAGGGTAGCCATGATTAGCTGTTCAAGAGTCTTATGGCTTGGGGGTAGAAGCTGTTAAGAAGCCTTTTGGACCTAGACTTGGCACTCCGGTACCGCTTGCCTTGCGGTAGCAAAGAGAACAGTCTATGACTAGAGTGGCTGGAGTCTTTGACAATTTTTAGGGCCTACCTCTAACACCGCCTGTTATAGAGGTCCGGGATGGCAGGAAGCTTGGCCCCAATTATGTACTGGGCCGTACGCACTACCCTCTGTAGTGCCTTGTGGTCGGAGGCCGAGCAGTTGCCATACCAGGCAGTGATGCAACCAATCAGGATACTCTCGAATGGTGCAGCTGTATAACTTTTTGAGGATCTGAGGACCCATGCGAAATCTTTTCAGTCTCCTGAGGAGGAATAGACTTTGTCGTGCCCTCTTCACGACTGTCTTGGTGTGTTTGGACCATGATAGTTTGTTGGTGATGTGGACACCAAGGAACTTGAAGCTCTCAGCCTGTTCCACTACAGCCCTGTCGATGAGAATGGGGGCGTGCTCAGTCCCCTTTTTTTTCCTGTAGTCCACAATCATCTCCTTTTTCTTGATCACTTTGAGGGAGAGGTTGTTATCCTGGCACCACATGCCCAGGTCTCTGACCACCTCCCTGTAGGCTGTCTCATCGTTGTCGGTGATCAGGCCTACCACTGTTGTGTTTTCGGCAAACTTAATGATGGTGTTGGAGTCGTGCCTGGCCATGCAGTCATGGGTGAACAGGGAGTACAGGAGGGGACTGAGCATGCACCCCTGAGGGGCCCCCGTGTTGAGGATCAGCGTGGCAGATGTGTTGTTACCTATCCTTACCACCTGGGGGCAGCCCGTCAGGAAGTCCAGGATCCAGTTGCAGAGGGAGGTGTTTAGTCCCAGGGTCCTTAGCTTAGCGATGAGCTTTGAGGGCACTATGGTGTTGAACGCTGAGCTGTAGTCAATGAATAGCATTCTCACGTAGGTGTTCCTCTTGTCCAGGTGGGAAAGGGCAGTGTGGAGTGCAACAGAGATTGCATCATCTGTGGATCTGTTGGGGCGGTATGCAAATTGGAGTGGGTCTATGGTTTCTGGGATAATGGTGTTGATGTGAGCCGTGACCAGCCTTTCAAAGCACTTCATGGCTACAGACGTGAGTGCTACGGGTCGGTAGTCATTTAGGCAGGTTATCTTAGTGTTCTTGGGAACAGGGACTATGGTGTTCTGCTTGAAACATGTAGGTATTACAGACTCAGTCAGGGACATGTTGAAAATGTCAGTGAAGACACTTGCCAGTTGGTCAGCACATGCTTGGAGTACGCTTCCTGGTTATCTGTCTGGCACTGCGGCCTTGTGAATGTTGACCTGCTTAAAAGTCTTACTCTCATTGGCCCATGGAGAGCGTGATCACATAGTCATCTGGAACAGCTGATGCTCTCCTGCATGCTTCAGTGTTGCTTTCCTCGAAGCGAGCATAGAAGTGATTTATCTCATCAGGTAGGCTCGTGTCACTGGGCAGCTCACGGCTATGCTTCCCTTTGTAGCCTGTAATAGTTTGCAACCCCTGCCACATCCGACGAGCTTCGGAGCCGGTGTAGTATGATTCAATCTTAGTCCTGTATTGACTCTTTGCCTGTTTGATGGTTCGTCGGAGAGCATAGCAGGATTTCTTATAAGCATCCAGGTTAGAGTCCCGCTCTTTGAAAGCGGCAGCTCTACCCTTTAGCTCAGTGCGGATGTTGCCTGTAATCTATGGCTTCTGGTTGGGGTATGTACGTACGGTCACTGTGGGGACGACGTCATCGATGCACTTATTGATGAAGCCAGTGACTGATGTGGTGTACTCCTCAATGCCATCGGAAGAATCCCGGAACATATTCCAGTCTGTGCTAGCAAAACAGTCCTGTAGCTTAGCATCTGCGTCATCTGACCACTTCCTTATTAACCGAGTCACTGGTGCTTCCTGCTTTAGTTTTTGCTTATAAGCAGGAAGCAGGAGGATGGCGTTATGGTCAGATTTGCCAAATGGAGGGCGAGGGAGAGCTTTGTACTCGTCTCTGTGTGTGGAGTAAAGGGAGTCTACAGTTTATTTTCCTCTGGTTGCACATTTAACATGCTGGTAGAAATGAGGTAGAACGGATTTAAGTTTCCCTGCATTAAAGTCCCAGGCCACTAGGAGCGCTGCCTCTGGATGAGCATTTTCCTGTTCGCTTATGGCCTTATACAGCTCATTGAGTGCAGTCTTAGTGCCAGCATCGGTTTGTGGTGGTAAATAGACAGCTACAAAAAATATAGACGAAGACTCTCTTGGTAAATAGTGTGGTCTACAGCATGAGATACTCTACCTTAGGCGAGCAAAACCTAGAGACTTCCTTAATATTAGATTTCGTGCACCAGCTGTTGTTTACAAATATACACAGACAGCCACCCCTTGTCTTACCAGAGTCAGCCGTTCTATCCTGCCGATGTAGCGTATATCCCACCAGCTGTATGTTATCCATGTCGTCGTTCAGCCACGACTCGGTGAAACATAAGATATTACAGTTTTTAATGTCCCGTTGGTAGGATATCCGTGATCGTAGGTCGTCCATTTTGTTTTCCAATGATTGTACGTTGGCTAATAGGACTAATGGAAGAGGCAGATTACTCGCTCGCCGTCAGATCCTTACAAGGCACCCCGACCTACGTCCACAATATCGCTGTCTCTTTCTCATGCGAATGACAGGGCTATGGGTCTTGTTGGGTGTCTGTAGAATATCCTTCGCATCCGACTCATTGAAGAAAAAATATTTGCCCAATACGAGGTGAGTAATCGCTGTCCTGATATCCAGGAGCTCTTTTTGGTCGTAAGAGACGGTGGCAGAAACATTATGTACAGAATAAATGTCAAATAATGCCAAAAAACACACATAATAGCACAATTGGTTAGGGGGCCGTAAAACGGCAGCCATCTCCTCCGTCTCCTCCGGTGCCATTCTCTCATGATACCAACGCCTTACCACAAGCCCGTTCTCCCCAATTAAGGTGTCACCAACCTCCTGTGTATTGGTGGCGTAGTCTGCAATCTAGTTGGCCTGGAATGCGGCCATTTGCCGTATGTTAGTAGAGGTACTGTATGAGTGTTAAGAAAACACAGATTCAATGAGACAGCAAGAAGAATTCAAAGTGAACTGAATATGTCTGTGTATATTTAAAATATATGTTGCCCTAGAATTTGTGGAAAATAAAGTGCATCATCATTGAGACGTATATTCATAGTTATGTGATAAACATGACAACATATTTGATTAATGAAAAATGTGAAACCGTCATTACAGTTCTAGTTGTAGATTCCTATCTTAGGTTGTTTGTGGTGCGTAGAGCAAAAAGTAATCCGTAATGAATAGAAAAAAGAGGAAGCTCTGTACTCTATCTTTGCAGTAAAATAAATTAAACAAGATGGAATTGATTTCACTTTGTTTCACTGCAAAGATTGAGTCTGGACCTCTTTTCTATTCAAAACAAATATTTAATTTCCATATATATTTTGGTAAAGGGATCACCACTGTGCTCACCATGACCACTCTGATGGTGAGCGCCCGCTCATCTCTCCCTCGAGCCTCCGCCATCAAAGCGCTGGATGTCTACTTCTGGATCTGCTACGTGTTTGTGTTCGCAGCGCTCATCGAGTACGCTTTCGCTCACTACAACGCCGACTACAGGCTCAAAGAGAAAGCCAAGAGCAAGGCCAACAAGATGAGCTCCGAGGTAAGAAGGGAGGACAATGCTCCCCCAACCATGGTGTTCCCCAAGGTTTAGTGCTGGGCCCGTTCCTCATTTGACCCATTGGTACCACAACATTCATTCAATGTTCACACAGTGTTCAAAGGACATTGGGTTGACACAATAGGTGCAATTGTTTTTGTAAGAACCTGAAAGCACTTGAATTCTTAACCTGCAGGCTTTCCTTTGGGTTCCTTTGGTGTGAGGTAAAGATTGTTCACAAAGGAATTGACTTGTAGCCTTTCTCTATTGATATTTCTCCAGTCCATCGTGAAAAATGGGAAGCAGGCCATGGTGCTCTTTTCCTTGTCTGTGGCCGGAATGAACCAGGGCCTGATGGTCTCCAGCCGCCGTCCGCAGCATTCCGGTGCCGATACCCCCGGCGAGGAGGACGTGGAGCACAGGAGGGGGTGGGGGGCTAGAGCGTCAGAAGAGAGAGAACAGGAGAAGAAGTGCTGTAGTTGCTGTTCCAAGTGCTGTTGCGATTGCAAGCCACTCCAAGCCGACACCATAGATGTCTATGCCAGGGCCGTGTTCCCAGCCACCTTCGCCATCGTCAATGTGATCTACTGGGTGGCATACACAATGTGAGTTGGGAGGACTAAAGACAGACAGGCGATACCGCCAAGGACGGGTGTACTGTACATAGAGGAAAAACGTGGCACTTTGAATTCAGTGATTTATATAGGGACACCGATGTAAACAAGGCTTCCTTAAGAAAAACTGGATTCATGTATAATATGGTGAAGTAAGGACCTGGTAAATAGCAGATAAAGTACAGTAGATGGACAAACGAAATCAGATCAGGTATATGGACATGTTCTGAAGTACAATTAAGTTACGTACAATGGAGTCTTAAGTGGTCGCCGATGTCTTATCCTGAGTGAGGCTCACTGTATGATAGCCCAGCTACTGACTTTTATCCCCAAAACCCTCCACTATCCACCCTACCCCTACTGCCCCAATCCCCTTAAATACTGATCGCTACCCACAAAGCCACAGCAATGGACTGCCGTTCAGCTATGTCCTATTACCGTACATGTATGAACTCTGCTCACACCAGCAACATACACAGCAAGCTAATGTCTCATTGCTGAAAACAAATGGGCACAACAATTGCTATTCGCTTAACTCACAAACATATCTGATGATGGACTAACTGTTAAAAAAAAGAAACTGTCCAAACTTCATGATGATGAGATGAGGTGTAGTCTATTATTCTGCATGGCTGATGCTCCCCCCCACCCCCTTCACCGTCCCACCTCCCTCCCCCACTCCTTTTTTCCCTGCAGTTTTTCCACTCCAGTTTGATTTGGGCTGCAGAGCATCTTATCTCCTCTTGCCAGGTCTTCCTGTTTACTGATTATTATTATTATTATGATTATTAAAGGACTTCCTCCACTACCTGGGTATCTCCAAGCTGGAAATCTTCACTTTAGAGTTTTAATGCCTCTGTTTAAAGTTTCGGAACAGTTGTTTATCATGATTGTCTCTAGAACATCTACAATCACATGTACTGTAGGACTGATAAAATGTTTCTCCAAATTCCAATGTTAAGTAACTTTGTGGGCATTATGGTATATGATGAATTCCTTAACAGCATTAAAATGATGGCTTCCACGTCTATTTTTCTACTAATTTGCAACAGTAAATTTCAGATTCAGGGATCCCCCTTGGTGATCTATGAACGCAACTCTAGTTTGAGGAATAGACTAATTGGAGTCATGGTGAATAATTTAATCCAATTTCCAGATTATGCACTGCGATTATGTGCAATATTTATAATTCAGATGATCTAAGGCTTTGTGTAACAGTTTAACCGGAACCTCATGGGGTATAACATACTGGTTATAAAATAATTAATACTGTGGTCCCCTAGAAATAATTGCAGATGCACATGAAGTAAATACTAAGGTGCAGTTGGGCAATTCCACTGTAACAGAATGACACTGAGACTCCGATCTTTTACTTTAAAATTATTCCAAACAAAAACGATTGATTGCAAAGTTAAACAAACCATACAACTGTACGCACAAGGACTACTTTTAATAATTTCCACAGAAAATGTTAAATTTTTTGAAGAACTGTGCAGATGTAAAGATTGGTAACAGAATGACGGTAAAATCTCCATCAGTATTTAATGTGACCACGTTTTCCAAAAACTCTTAAATATCTACTCCGAATTAAGATTCAAAGATGTCTGCAGAAAGAATGAGGTGTCAGCTATGATATGACACCTTGAGTTTGAAAACATTTATTTTGGTTATTGAACTATAGTAAGGGCTCTATTCAATCAGATACGCCTTAGTCGGCATCCGCATAGCGGTTGTTTTGGCGGTGTTGGAGGTGGAACTGTATTAGAGCTGTCAAATCCACAAGCGGCTCCTGTCATTATACTAAAAGTGGACATTGCCATTGGCTGCACAGTCACATTACGAGAAACTCCATGCAGCCTTGTTTAGATGTTCGAACACTGGAATGTGAGAGATAATCTCCATTAGGATGATAGAAATCCTCATTATTTCATTTAATGATTTTTCTATTATTTCTATATAGCCTACACTTTCTCGCTCTGAACTTCTAACGGGTGGGGCGGGTGTGGCTTCGTGACAATGATCGCAAGAGCAGCTGCTCAATGATTTGACAGCTCCAAAGCAGTTCCACCTCTAAGACCGCCAAAACATCCTCAATGTGGGTTTCTGCTATCGCCAGTTAACACTTCATCTGATTTAATCTAAGCCTAAGTGAAGTGGATTAACACCCAGTAACAGAATGATAGTAAAATAATGACATCATGGGTCCCTGATCTGTACTAAACAGAAATGCATAATTAGGAATGTCATTCTCTTCATGGTGATGTATCCTGAATAGGAAAGGTAGGAAAATTGAATAGCCTCCTTTGCATGTTTGGGTATTATTCTACACACTGGCTATTATTCTAATGAGCTCCGCCTCCAAACAAGACCAAATTTGGTTGGTCCGAGCCGGACCAATTATAGACGTGTATGTTCACAAGTTTGGATAGCACAGTAGTTCACAGTAGAACACAGTAAAGTACAGGACAGCACAGTACAGTAGAGCAGATTAGAGTAGAGTTCAGTTCAGTACAATACATTACAGTACAGTAGGGTACAACTTTCAAGAGTAAGTTGAAAGCCGGACTGAGTTCCTTAAAAATATATATACAGTGGGGAAAACAAGTATTTGATACACTGCCGATTTTGCAGGTTTTCCTACTTACAAAGCATGTAGAGGTCTGTAATTTTTATCATAGGTACACTTCAACTGTGAGAGATGGAATCTAAAACAAAAATCCAGAAAATCACATTGTATGATTTTTAAGTAATACATTTGCATTATATTGCATGACATAAGTATTTGATACATCAGAAAAGCAGAACTTAATATTTGGTACAGAAACCTTTTTTGCAATTACAAAGATCATACGTTTCCTGTAGGTCTTGACCAGATTTGCACACACTGCAGCAGGGATTTTGGCCCACTCCTCCATACAGACCTTCTCCAGATCCTTCAGGTTTCGTGGCTGTCGCTGGGCAATACGGACTTTCAGCTCCCTCCAAAGATTTTCTATTGGGTTCAGGTCTGGAGACTAGCTAGGCCACTCCAGGACCTTGAGATGCTTCTTACGGAGCCACTCCTTAGTTGCCCTGGCTGTGTGTTTCGGGTCATTGTCATGCTGGAAGAACCAGCCATGACCCATCTTCAATGCTCTTACTGAGGGAAGGAGGTTGTTGGCCAAGATCTCGTGATACATGGCCCCATCCATCCTCCCCTCAATACGGTGCAAGCGTCCTGTCCCCTTTTCAGAAAAGCATCCCCAAAGAATGATGTTTCCACCTCCATGCTTCACGGTTGGGATGATGTTCTTGGGGTTGTACTCATCCTTCTTCTTCCTCCAAACACGGCGAGTGGAGTTTAGACCAAAAAGCTCTATTTTTGTCTCATCAGACCACATGACCTTCTCCCATTCCTCCTCTGGATCATCCAGATGGTCATTGGCAAACTTCAGACGGGTCTGGACATGCGCTGGCTTGAGCAGGGGGACCTTGCGTGCGCTGCAGGATTTTAATCCATGACGGCGTAGTGTGTTACTAATGGTTTTCTTTGAGACTGTGGTCCCAGCTTTCTTCAGGTCATTGACCAGGTCCTGCCGCGTAGTTCTGGGCTGATCCCTCACCTTCCTCATGATCATTGATGCCCCACGAGGTGAGATCTTGCATGGAGCCCCAGACCGAGGGTGATTGACCGTCATCTTGAACTTCTTCCATTTTCTAATAATTGCGCCAACAGTTGTTGCCTTCTCACCAAGCTGCTTGCCTATTTTCCTGTAGCCCATCCCAGCCTTGTGCAGGTCTACAATTTTATCCCTGATGTCCTTACACAGCTCTCTGGTCTTGGCCATTGTGGAGAGTTTGGAGTCTGTTTGATTGAGTGTGTGGACAGGTGTCTTTTATACAGGTAACGAGTTCAAACAGGTGCAGTTAATACAGGTAATGACTGGAGAACAGGAGGGCTTCTTTAAGAAAAACTAACAGGTCTGTGAGAGCCGGAATTCTTACTGGTAGGTAGGTGATCAAATACTTATGTCATGCAATAAAATGCAAATTAATTACTTAAAAATCATACAATGTGATTTTCTGGATTTTTGTTTTAGTTTCCGTCTCTCACAGTTGAAGTGTACCTATGATAAAAATTACAGACCTCTACATGCTTTGTAAGTAGGAAAACCTGACAAATCGGCAGTGTATCAAATACTTGTTCTCCCCACTGTATATACACACTACCGGTTAAAAGTTTTAGAACACCTACTCATTCAAGGGTTTTTCTTTATTTTTACTATTTTCTACATTGTAGAATAATAGTGAAGACATCAAAACTATGAAATAACACATATGGAATCATGTAGTAACCAAAAAAGTGTTAAACAAATCAAAATATATTTTATATTTGAGATTCTTCAAAGTAGCCACCCTTTGCCTTGATGACAGCTTTGCACACTCTTGGCATTCTCTCAACCAGCTTCATGAGGTAGTCACCTGGAATGCATTTCAATTAACAGATGTGCCTTCGTAAAAGTTAATTTGTGGAATTTCTTTCCTTCTTTCCAATCAGTTGTGTTGTGACAAGGTAGAGGGGGTATACAGAAGATAGGCCTATTTGGTAAAAGACCAAGTCCATATTATGGCAAGAACAGCTCAAATAAGCAAAGAGAAACGACAGTCCATCATTACTTTAGGCAGTCAATCCGGAAAATTTCAAGAACTTTGAACGTTTCTTCAAGTGCAGTCGCAAAAACCATCAAGCGCTATGATGAAACTGGCTCTCATGAGGACCACCACAGGAATGGAAGACTCAGAGTTACCTCTGCTGCAGAGGATGAAGTTCATTAGTGTTACCAGCCTCAGAAATTGCAGCCCAAATAAATGCTTCACAGAGTTCAAGTAACAGACACATCTCAACATCAACTGTTCAGTTGAGACTGTGTGAATCAGGCCTTCATGGTCGAATTGCTGCAAAGAAACCACTAGTAAAGGACACCAATAAAAAGAAAGAGACTTGCTTGGGCCAAGAAACACGAGCAATGGACATTAGACCGGTGGAAATTTGTCCTTTGGTCTGGAGTCCAAATTTGAGATTTTTGGTTCCAACCGCTGTGTCTTTGTGAGAACGGATGAACCCTGCATGTGTATTTCCCACCGTAAAGCATGGTGGAGGAGGAGTTATTGTGTGGGGGTGCTTTGCTGGTGATACTGTCTGTGATTTATTTAGAATTCAAGGCACACTTTACCAGCATGGCTACCACAGCATTCTGCAGCGATACGCCATCCCATCTGGTTTGGGCTCAGTGGAACTATCATTTTTGTTTTTCAACAGGACAATGACCCAACACACCTCCAGGCTATGTAAGGGCTACAGTGGCTTGCGAAAGTATTCACCCCCCTTGGCATTTTTCCTATTTTGTTGCCTTACAACCTGGAATTAAAATTGATTTGGGGGGGTAGGTATCATTTGATTTACACAACATGCCTACCACTTTGAAGATGCAAAATATGTTTTCTTGTGAAACAATCAAGAAATAAAACTAAAAAACTGAAAACTTGAGCGTGCATAACTATTCACTTCCACAAAGTCAATACTTTGTAGATACACCTTTTGCAGCAATTACAGCTGCAAGTCTTTTGGGGTATGTCTCTATAAGCTTGGCACATCTAGCCACTGCTCCAGCTCCTTCAAGTTGGATGGGTTCCGCTGGTGTACAGCAATCTTTAAGTCATACCAGAGATTCTCAATTGGATTGAGGTCTGAGCTTTGACCAGGCCATTCCAAGACATTTAAATGTTTCCCCTTAAACCACTTGAGTGTTGCTTTAGCAGAATGTTTAGGGTTATTGTCCTGCTGGAAGGTGAACCTCCGTCCCAGTCTCAAATCTCTGGAAGACTAAAACAGGTTTCCCTCAAGAATTTCCCTGTATTTAGCGCCATCCATCAATCCTTCAATTCTGACCAGTTTCCCAGTCCCTGCCGATGAAAAACATCCCCACAGTGAAGCATGGTGGTGGCAGCAGGATGGTGTTCTCGGGGTGATGAGAGGTGTTGGGTTTGCGCCAGACATACAGTTGAAGTCTGAAGTTTACATACACCTTAGCCAAATACATTTAAGCTCAGTTTTTCACAATTCCTGACATTTAATCCTAGTAAGAAATACCCTTTCTAGGTCAGTTAGGATCACCACTTTATTTTAAGAATGTGAAATGTCAGAATAATAATAGAGAGAATGATTTATTTCAACTTTAATTTCTTTCATCACATTCCCAGTGGGTCAGAAGTTTACATACACTCAATTAGTATTTGGTAGCATTGCCTTTAAATTGTTTAACTTGGGTCAAACATTTCGGGTAGCCTTCCACAAGCTTCCCACAGTAAGTTGGGTGAATTTTGGCCCATTCCTCATGACAGAGCTGGTGTAACTGAGTAAGGTTTGTAGGCCTCCTTGCTCGCACACGCTTTTTCAGTTCTGCCCACACATTTTCTATAGGATTGAGGTCAGGGTTTTGTGATGGCCACTCCAATACCTTGACTTTGTTGTCCTTAAGCCATTTTGCCACAACTTTAGAAGTAGGCTTGGGGTTATTGTCCATTTGGAAGACCCATTTGCGACCAAGCTTTAACTTCCTGACTGATGTCTTGAGATGTTGCTTCAATATATCCACATAATTTTCCTTCCTCATGATGCCATCTATTTTGTGAAGTGCACCAGTCCCTCCTGCAGCAAAGCACCCCCACAGCATGATGCTGCCACCCCCGTGCTTCCGGTTGGGATGGTGTTCTTCGGCTTGCAAGCCTTCCCCTTTTTCCTCCAAACATAACGATGGTCATTATGGCCAAACAGTTCTATTTTAGTTTCATCAGACCAGAGGACATTTCTCCAAAAAGAACGATCTTTGTCCCCATGTGCAGTTGCAAACCGTAGTCTGGCTTTTCTATGGCGGTTTTGGAGCAGTGGCTTCTTCCTTGCTGAGAGGCCTTTCAGGTTATGTCGATATAGGACTCGTTTTACTGTGGATATAGATACTTTGTACCTGTTTCCTCCAGCATCTTCACAAGGTCCTTTGCTGTTGTTCTCCTTCCTGAGCGGTATGACGGCTGCGTGGTCCCATGGTGTTTATACTTGCGTACTATTGTTTGTACAGATGAACGTGGTACCTTCAGGCATTTGGAAATTGCTCCCAAGGATGAACCAGACTTGTGGAGGTCTACACATTTTTTTTCTGAGGTCTTGGCTGATTTCCTTTGATTTTTCCATGATGTCAAGCAAAGAGGCACTGAGTTTGAAGCTAGGCCTTGAAATACATCCACAGGTACACCTCCAATTGACTCAAAGGATGCCAATTAGCCTATCAGAAGCTTCTAAAGCCATGACATCATTTTCTGGAATTTTCCAAGCTGTTTAATGGCACAGTCAACTTAGTGTATGTAAACTTCTGACCCACTGGAATTGTGATACAGTGAATTATAAGTGAAATAATCTGTCTGTAAACAATTGTTGGAAAAATTACTTGTGTCATGCACAAAGGAGATGTCCTAACCGACTTGCCAAAACTATAGTTTGTTAACAAGAGTGGTTGAAAAACAAGCTTTAATAACTCCAACCTAAGTGTATGTATACTTCCGACTTCAACTGTAGCATTTTCCTTGATGGCCAAAAAGCTAAATTTTAGTCTCATCTGACCAGAGTACCTTCTTCCATATGTTTGGGGAGTCTCCCATATGCCTTTTGGCGAACACCAAACTTGTTTGTTTATTATTTTCTTTAAGCAATGGCTTTTTTTCTGGTCACTCTTCCGTAAAGCCCAGCTCTGTTGAGTGTACGGCTTAAAGTGGTCCTATGGACATTTACATTTAAGTCATTTAGCAGACGCTCTTATCCAGTGCGACTTACAAATTGGTGCATTCAATTTAGGATAGCCAGTGGGACAACCACATCTTGATCACAGTAAGTACACTTCTTCAAACAAGCAGCTGTGAGCAAAGTCAGTGCAATCAGGGACAACTACATCTCGATCACAATAAGTACATTTCTTTAAACAAGTCAGTGCTAGCAGGTGAAATAAGTCAGGTGTTAGTTTAGACAAAAGACAGTGGTAGTAAAGGGGGGGTAGAAGGATTACTATTCCAGGTATTCCTTAAAGAGGTAGGGTTTCAAGTGTCTCTGGAAGGTGGTCAGTGACTCCGCTGTCCTGGCATCGTGGGGGAGCTTGTTCCACCATTGGGTGCCAGAGCAGCGAATAGCTTTGACTGGGCTGAGCGGGAACTGTGCTTCCGTAGAGGTAGGGGGGCTAGCAGGCCAGAGGTGGATGAACGTAGTGCCCTCGTTTGGGTGTAGGTTCTGATCAGAGCCTGAAGGTAAGGAGGTGCCGTTCCCCTCACAGCTCCGTAGGCAAGCACCATGGTTTTGTGGTAGATGCGAGCTTCAACTGGAAGCCAGTGGAGTGTGCGGAGGAGCGGGGTGACGTGAGAGAACTTGGGAAGGTTGAACACCAGATGGGCTGCAGCGTTCTGGATAAGTTGCAGGGGTTTAATGGCACAGGCAGGGAGCCCAGCCAACAGCGAGTTGCAGTAATCCAGACGGGAGATGACAAGTGCCTGGATTAGGACCTGTGCCGCTTTCTGTGTAAGGTAGGGTCGTACTCTGCGAATGTTGTAGAACATGAACCTGCAGGATCGGGTCACCGCTTTGATGTTAGCAGAGAACGACAGGGTGTTGTCCAGGGTCACGCCAAGGTTCTTTGCACTCTGGGAGGAGGACACAATGGAGTTGTCAACCGTGATGGCGAGATCATGGAGCGGGCAGTCCTTCCCCGGGAGGAAGAGCAGCTCCGTCTTGCTGAGGTTCAGCTTGAGGTGGTGGACAGATACTCCAATCTCGGCTGTGGAGCTTTGCAGCTCCTTCAGGTTTATCTTTGGTCGGCCCTCTCTTGGCAGGTTTGTTGTGGTGCCATATTCTTTCAATTTTTTTATAATGGATTGAATGGTGCTCCGTGGGATGTTCAAAGTTTCTGATATTTTTTTATAACTCAACCCTAATCTGTACGTCTCCACAACTTTGTCCCTGACCTGTTTGGAGAGCTCCTTGGTCTTCATGGTGCCGCTTGCTTGGTGGTGCCTCTTGCTTAGTGGTGTTGCAGACTCTGGGGCCTTTCAGAACAGGTGTATATATACTGAGATCATGTGACAGATCATGTGACACTTAAATAAAGTCCACCTGTGTGCAATCTAACTAATTATGTGACTTCTGAAGGTAATTGGTTGCACCAGATCTTATTTAGGGGCTTCATAGCAAAGGGGGTGAATACATATGCACGCACCACTTTTCGGTTATTTATTTTTTAGAATATTTTGAAACATGTAATTTTTTTCATTTCACTTCACCAATGTCCATTACATGAAATCCAAATAAAAATCCATTTAAATTACAGATTGTAATGCAACAAAATAGGAAAAACGCCAAGGGGGATGAATACTTTTGCAAGCCACTGTATTTTACCAAGAAGGAGAGTGATGGAGTGCTGCATCAGATTACATTGCCTCCATAGTCCCCAGACCTCAACCAAATTGAGATGGTTTGGGATGAGTTGGACTGCAGAGTGAAGGAAAAGCAGCCAACAAGTGCTCAGCGTGTGGGAACTCCTTCAAGACTGTTAGAAAAGCATTCCAGGTGAAGCTGGTTGAGAGAATGCCATGAGTGTGCAAAGCTGTCATCAGGGCAAAGGGTGACTATTTGAAGAATCCCAAATATAAAATATATTTTGATTTGTTTAACACTTTTTTGGTTACTACATGATTCCATATGTGTTATTTCATAGTTTATGTCTTCACTATTATTCTACAATGTAGAAAATAGTAAAAATAAAGAAAAACCCTTGAATGAGAAGGTGTTCTAAAACTTTTGACCGGTAGTGTATTTTCAGACTTTTTCTGCTATATGTTTTCTAAGACCAGTTTTCCATCTGTTTGACCAGAAATCCAAGCTTTTGCTTTTTCTGAATTTTTAGGATGGAAAATGGTTGAACATTTTATATATGCCTTAATTTCTGAAAAATATATACTCTTAGCTTTCATTTGACACCAATTTGAATGTGGTCCTAAGAACTTCAAGGTTATTGCTCATAGGGCTTTTTAAATGGATATGCTCTTTAACCAGAAATAAGCTAGTGGTTTATTTGCAGTATGGTTAGTACTGCTTTTTACCTATTATTCATGCTTACTAGTACTGCTACTGGTTGTTGTCTGTATGGTTAGTAAGTAACATACAGGCTACTGTAACCTCCTGTAGTCTGAAGTGATAGCTTTTTTTACTGTGTGGAGGCTGGATGGGGGGCGTGAGTAAGGCTGTTATCAGGCCCAGCAGTGCTGAACCGGGCAGGGTCCAGACCTGTGTGGGAAAGGGCAGGGCTGGGTTCTCTTTGAACGTTGCCCATCGAAGGCTTGCTCCTCCAGGGTAGATAACTTTGTTCTGGGCTCGGAGAGATGACATCATGAAGGATGGTGATGAAGATGTCGTCGCAGAGACGGGAAGTGTAATCTGCTGCCCTTCACTAACAATGGCTCCCAGAGGACACGCGCACACACACAATGGCTCCCAGAGGACACGCGCACACACACACACACACACACACACACACACACACACACACAGAACAGGGCTAACATAATATTTACATTATGATTGGTGCTCCAGGCCAGAACTCACGGTCCACTTCAGATCCATTTTCTCCCGGATACTTTCAAAGAAAAGTTCCTAATTAAATACAATAATTATGTATTCTGTAAGACAATTCAAATTGAGAGATCATGAGAGAGGAAACTTCTAATAATGTTGGATAAATGTGTTCTGATAGTTGTTATGAATGATACTGCAACACTCATGAAGTTGTTATGACTGATTTTTATAAAGATGTATGAATGCCTTATGTATACCCCCTTCAAGTGAAATGTTACCCAGACATTCAGGGATCCCTTATCTCCTGTGTCTACTCATCCAATGGGGCTACCTCCAGGGCCGGATTACCAAATGGGCACGTGCCCCGGGGCCTCCAACCTCCAGGGGGCCCCCAGGTCGGTGCCCCGGGGCCCCAAATGCGGTAGTCCAGCCCTGGACCATGTTGGGTGCCAGGGATGGTGGTGGTGTGTGTATTTCGGATGGGAGGTGTTTAAAAGGAAGACACAGTGGCACAATTTAGCCATATCATATAGAAGTGAGGGACTGCAAATTACAGGGGTGTATCTACTCACAAAAACAAAAGCCTGTTAAACTTCAAGTTTAAATATTGGAGCTACATTTAAACCACTCTCAACAAAGATTTAATTTCATCTGGAATATTTTCACTTTAAGTATGACCATACAGTTTATATATTGTATGAAGAAATTAGACTGACAACCCATTTTGATCATCACAATAATCTTTTTTTTACTTTTAGTACATAAAGTTGAAAGTTTAGTTAGTTATCTACTTATAGTATAGTTAGTTATTTAAATACTCCAATTGTGTTAGTTCTTAAAATATGCATCTAATAGTACATAATTACATGCTCTTATATCAGTCATCAGTCAAGAAGAGGGTGTCTTGTCCTGCTCCTGAAATCTGCTCCTGCATTCATCTCAGTCATCAGCAACAGACCATTGGGGTAGGTGCATGTCTGACATCAATCTGTGCACAATTACAATGATAATTTAACATGGTCAATAAAAAAATAATATATATAACATAAACACACTGTTGACACGTAGGCTATGGTGTAATGGAATGTTTTGCCTTGTGTAGGTTTTGACACTCGTATGTAGGTGTCATAACCAGCTATAAAATAACACAATATATGTCACAACAGGTCTAAATATGTGTGTCATGATAGTGTTCTGACCATATTATAATAGGTTCTGTCAGCTGTTATGGCATATTATGACATGGTTATGACCGTGTCATAACGTGTTATGACGCTGGGTGTCAAGTAAAGTGTTACCGAATAAACACATATGAATATGCCAGTGCTTCCTCCTTTTGCACTGTATACAGTCCATACACTCCATCTACATTCCACAAGGCAGTAACTTGTCTAACATCAGCCACTTATTCTGCACTTACTTCCAATTCGTATTTACAATCACATTCTCAACTAATTTAGCAGCAATATGTTCCATTATAGTGCATGACCTTGATATACACTTCTTAATTTTCACAGTCTAGACACACACACACACACACACACACACACAAACAACAATATAAGACTTACAGCGGCACCTCCATTTTTGCACCATCTTCATTATCTTGTCTTGTCTTGGAGTCATAGCCCGAGTGGAAAATCTAATGAAAAACAATTAAACAGCCCCGGGGTTACAGAGCAATTGTAATAACGATTAACCACACAAATGAACTCATTAATTTGATGCGACAAAAATGTTTTTCCCTCTCCTGTTCATGTTGCGATAAACGGAAATGTTAGATAGAAAGACCTGTTGGCCTAGCTGTCTTCGCAGTCTACACTGCTCTGCCTGTGTTTTTTTTTACAGGGTTGGTATAGGGGTTGAAGGGTTGTAGTTGTCTCCACATAAACCTTTTTGTATGGGGATAAATCATCTCTGAACTCACCACTGTACTGGTGGAACTCTTTTATGACTTCCTGCCAGAGGCAGTGTATGCATACAAAATATCTCTCTCTCTCTCTCAAAAAAAAAAAAAACTGTCAATCTCTTGCTTGCTGGAAGCACTGTCATTTTCCATGAAAGGCCAGTCTCTTTACATGTGTGTGTAGACGTCCAATTATTTTACCTTCTTACTCTTTTTCTCACCATTGTCTACTGCAAGGCCTGGCTCAGGCACTGAACTGAATTAACATAAACCCCAGATTACCTATATTTCACATCCTTTAAAGGGATGACACAAAATGATGTCATCGCTGACTCAAATGCAACAGTGGAATCATTTCTCCATCCATCCAAACGATGCTGAATCAGCCAGCAATGATATTGCCTCCTATGTGCGGAGGGGCATGCTGAGACGGAAGCTTACTCCAGGTCCCTCTCTCCCTCTCACTTTGAAGTTCTCTCCTTGTGGAGAAGGTTTTGCGCTGTCAAGTGGGATTTGCATACATGATGAGAATAATTGGCTGTCTGAAATGGGACACTTGTAGAAGGATTATTTCTTTTACTGACTGGCCAAAAAATGTGTGTGTTGCTAAAAATAGCTCTCCCCATCCACTCCTCGCTGCTTTACTTTTAGGTTCTCCCCCATGGTTTTGCTCTACCTCAGTACCGTCATCCCCTCAATTTGGTTCCTGGAGCTCAGCCTGCTGCAGTACAAGCTCCTGGTCAACATCTCCTCTGGCCTCGAGCTAGAGGAGCTGCTGGCTCACATCCCCATCTCAGCAGTAGGTGTCACACCACAAAACACACAGCAACTTTCATCTAATCTCATTGTGTTTTGTGTTGACTGACACAGGACATTTTGCAGCTGGGCCCAGAAAATTGTGTGGCTGCGCTGGAGCAGACCATGCTCATCGTGCTGGTTCTGGGCCGCTGGCTCATGCCCAAAGGGGACATGTCCCAGACCAGCTCTCCCAGCTCCTCATGGCCTACGTGGGCCTGGGTGCCGACATCCTGGACATCTTTGACACCTTCAAGGAGCCCGAGGTCAAGACCAACTCCTGGGCCATCATGCAGTTCCCCTTGGACCTCACCCAGACCAGACCCCCCAAGGCCCAGCCCCAGCCTGGCTCGTCCCAGCCTGGCTCGTCCCAGCCTGGCTCGTCCCAATGGAGCCTCTCTCAGGGGGTAAGCGTGGCTGTGGTCGAGAGGATGCCTGGAGCTCCCTCCTCCTGCTATCCAGTGCTATGCTATTCCAGTGAAGTCTGGAACTTGCTGTTGACTGTGGGGCTCCAGGATGGGATGTTCCTCGTCTACCGCCTCTACCTCATGATCAGGCAGAACGTGCTCAACCAGCTGATGATCTTCTTCACCTGCAAGAACATTCTTGTTGTCCTGCTGGAGGTCTACAGGATCTTTGTGGTGCAGTGTGAGCAGCAGGAGGAGGCATTCCTAAGGGGGCTGGAGACGTGTGCAATGCCCTGGTGCCAACAAGCCCAGGAGGAGGTGGTGGTGTGGGAGGAGGACAGGAGAGCGGAGAACAAATCTGGCCAACAGAGGTGGGGGGAGAGGGAGAGAGGGAGAGAGATAATTAGATCAGAGTGGTTGCCAGGTGTAGAGAGCATATACAGTGAGGGAAAAAAGTATTTGATCCCCTGCTGATTTTGTACGTTTGCCCACTGACAAAGAAATGATCAGTCTATAATTTTAATGGTAGGTTTATTTGAACAGTGAGAGACAGAATAAGAACATAAAAATCCAGAAAAACGCATGTCAAAAATGTTATAAATTGATTTGCATTTTAATGAGGGAAATAAGTATTTGACCCCTCTGCAAAACATTACTTAGTACTTGGTGGCAAAACCCCTGTTGGCAATCACAGAGGTCAGATGTTTCTTGTAGTTGGCCACCAGGTTTGCACACATCTTAGGAGGGATTTTGTCCCACTCCTCTTTGCAGATCTTCTCCAAGTCGTTAAGGTTTCGAGGCTGACGTTTGGCAACTCGAACCTTCAGCTCCCTTCACAGATTTTCTATGGGATTAAGGTCTGGAGACTGGCTAGGCCACTCCAGGACCTTAATGTGCTTCTTCTTGAGCCTTTGTTACCTAGGCCGTGTGTTTTGGGTCATTGTCATGCTGGAATACCCATCCACGACCCATTTTCAATGCCCTGGCTGAGGGAAGGAGGTTCTCACCCAAGATTTGACGGTACATGGCCCTGTTCGTTGTCCTGTCCCCTTAGCAGAAAAATACCCTCAAAGCATAATGTTTCCACCTCCATGTTTGACGGTGGGGATGGTGTTTTTGGGGTCATAGGCAGCATTCCTCCTCCTCCAAACACGGCGAGTTGAGTTGATGCCAAATTTTGGTCTCATCTGACCACAACACTTTCACCCAGTTCTCCTCTGAATCATTCAGATGTTCATTGGCAAACTTCAGACGGGCATGTATATGTGCTTTCTTGAGCAGGGGGACCTTGCGGGCGCTGCAGGATTTCAGTCCTTCACGGCGTAGTGTGTTACCAATTGTTTTCTTGGTGACTATGGTCCCAGCTGCCTTGAGATCATTGACAAGATCCTCCCGTGTAGTTCTGGGTTGATTCCTCACCGTTCTCATGATCATTGCAACTCCACGAGGTGAGATCTTGCATGGCGCCCCAGGCCGAGGGAGATTGACAGTTATTTTGTGTTTCTTCCATTTGCGATTATAATCGCACCAACTGTTGTCACCTTCTCACCAAGCTGCTTGGCAATGGTCTTGTAGCCCATTCCAGCCTTGTGTAGGTCTACAATCTTGTCCCTGACGTCCTTGGAGAGCTCTTTGGTCTTGACCATGGTGGAGAGTTTGGAATCTGATTGATTGATTGCTTCTGTGGTCCTCTGTAGCTCAATTGGTAGAGCATGGCGCTTGTAATGCCAGGGTAGTGGGTTCGATCCCCGGGACGACCCATACGTAAAAATGTATGCGCACATGACTGTAAGTCGCTTTGGATAAAAGCGTCTGCTAAATGGCATATTATATTATTCTGTGGACAGGTGTCTTTTATACAGGTAACAAGCTGAGATTAGGAGCACTCCCTTTAAGAGTGTGCTCCTAATCTCAGCTCGTTACCTGTATAAAAGACACCTGGGAGCCAGAAATCTTTCTGATTGAGAGGGGGTCAAATACTTATTTCCCTCATTAAAATGCAAATCAATTTATAACATTTTTGACATGTGTTTTTCTGGATTTTTATGTTGTTATTCTGTCTCTCACTGTTCAAATAAACCTACCATTAAAATTATAGACTGATCATTTCTTTGTCAGTGGGCAAACGTACAAAATCAGCAGGGGATCAAATACTTTATTCCCTCACTGTATGATGCTGTGAGGCATGACTTGAGCCTTAGGGGGAATCTCCTTCACACACCAAGAGTCAAGCTGAACAGATCTGCCAACTCTATAACCTCCAGTTGAAAAGTGTACCATGAAGAGACTCAATACCAAGAAGTAGAGTAGACCACTGAGCAAGGGGAGTCCCTGAAGATTTGATCACACAATATTATGTAATTCCCATGATAAAGATAAAGACAAGAGAGGGTGAGAGCTGCACCTTCCATGAACAGTATCACATGACATATAACATGTTCACCAAGTTCACTAGGACCCAAGTCACACTTGTGAATATCTCTGTGACTGTCTTTGTATTGTATAAAATGTTATGTGTATTACTTAGGTATTGTGCCTTTTTTTTATGTGTCCTTTGGAACTATCTCACTTTGTATGTCTCAATTGGAAATTTTATACTTTTGTTACATTATACATTGAGACATAGGTATCATAGGTTAGTGTGTCACTTTTTGGTTTGGATGATGATGATGGTGATGGTGATGGTAAAGGTTTTGAGAGATCTGTGTCTTTTTTTAAATCAACGTTGTTCCAGTAAATGCTTTCAAGCGTTACGCATTGAGAAATACATTTTTAAACAATCCTTTCTCTTTCTACCATGAGATGGCAGTATTACCAAGTCAAACAAACCACAACTTGTCTGTTCATCAAATTAAAACATACATGCCAATGAGACAGACCATTCCACGCACAACATTCCCCCGATATTAACAATATTCATAGTGGTCTTATATAGTTTGTACTTCACCATTCCCATCATTTGACATGCACTCCCTTCCATAGATCTTATGGCGCCGGAGGGAATGTGCTGTTTCGTTAGTTTTTTCGCGTTGTTTGTAACTTATTTTTTAACTTATTGTGTACATAATGTTGCTGCTACCGTCTCTTATGACTGAAAATAACTTTTGGACATCAGAACAGCGATTACTCACCTCTCACTGGACAAAGGTTTCTTCTTTAACGAGTCCGACGCGAAGGATATACTGCTTTCTCGGGAACGGGCCCTAATCCCTGTCATTTGCATGAAGAAAAGAGGGAGAAAAAGGGGGCAAAGGTCGGGCTGCTTTCTGAGAATTTATAGGTGAGTGAGTGAGTAAACTTCCACTACCATCCGTTCTATCATTGGAGAAAACAAATGGATGATCTACGATCATGAATATTCTACCAACGGGACATAAAAAACTGTAATATCTTATGTTTCACTGAGTCGTGGCTGAACAACGACACGGATAATATAGAGCTGGCGGGATTTTCCATGCATCGGCAGGACAGAGAAGCTACATCTGGGGCGGGGGGGTGTGTCTATTTGTCAATAACAGCTGGTGCGGGATGTCTAATATTAAAGAAGTCTTGAGGTATTGCTCGCCTGAGGTAGAGTACCTCATGATAAGCTGTAGACCACACTATCTACCAAGAGAGTTCTCATCTATATTATTCGTAGCCGTCTATTTACCACCACAAACCGATGCTTGCACTAAGACCGCACTCAACGAGCTGTATAAGGCCAAAAGCAAACAAGAAAATGCTCATCCAGAAGCGGCGCTCATAGTGGCCGGGGACTTTAATGCAGGCAAACTTAAATCCATTTTACCTCATTTCTACCAACACGTCACATGTGCAACCAAAGGGAAAAAAACTCTAGACCACCTTTACTCCACACACAAAGCTCTCCCTCGCCCTCCATTTGGCAAATCTGACCATAATTATATCCTCCTGATTACTGCGTACAAGCAAAAACTAAAGCAGGAAGTACCAGTGACTCGCTCAATACGGAAGTGGTCAGAGGACGCGGATGCTAAGCTACAGGACTGTTTTGCTAGCACAGACTGGAATATGTTCCGGGATTCATCCAATGGCATTGAGGAGTATGCCACCTCAGTCATCAGCTTCATCAATAAGTGCATCAACGACATCGTCCTCACAGTGACCGTACGCTAAAGGCTAGGGCTGCCACTTTCAAGGAGCGGGACACTAATCCGGATGCTTATAAGAAATCCCGCTACGCCCTCAGACGAACCATCAAACAGGCAAAGCGTCAATACAAGATTAAGATTAAATCCTACTGCACCGGCTCTGACGCTCGTCGGACGTGGCAGGGCTTGCAAACTATTACGGACTACAAAGGGAAACCCAGCCACGAGCTGCCCAGTGACGCGAGCCTACCAGACGAGCTAAATGCCTTTTATGCTTGCTTCGAGACAAGCAACACTGAAGCATGCATGAGAGCACCAGCTGTTCTGGACGACTGTGTGATAACGGTCTCGGTAGCCGATGTGAGCAAGACTTTTAAACAGGTCAACATTCACAAAGCCGCGTGGCCAGACGGATTACCAGGACGTGTACTCAATGCATGCGCAGACCAACTGGCAAGTGTCTTCACTGACATTTTCAACTTCTCCCTGACCGAGTCTGTAATACCAACATGTTTCAAGCGGACCACCATAGTCCCTGTGCCCAAGGAAGTGAAGGTAACCTGCCCAAATGATTAGCGCCCCGTAGCACTCACGTCAGTAGCCATGAAGTGTTTTGAAAGGCTGGTCATGGCTCACATCAACAGCTTCATCCCAGATACCCTAGACCCCACTCCAATTCGCATAACGCCCCAACAGATCCACAGATGACGCAATCTCAATCGCACTCCACACTGCCCTTTCCCACCTGGACAAAAGGAACACCTATGTGAAAATGCTGTTCATTGACTACAGCTCAGCGTTCAACATCATAGTGCCCACAAAGCTCATCACTAAGCTAAGGACCCTGGGACTAAACACCTCCCTCTGCAACTGGATCCTGGACTTCCTGATGGGCCGCACCCAGGTGATAAGGGTAGGCAACAACACGTCTGCCACGCTGATCCTCAACACTGGGGCCCCTTAGGGGTGCGTGCTTAGTCCCCTCCTGTACTCCCTGTTCACCCACGACTGTGTGGCCAAACATGACTCCAACACCATCATTAAGTTTGCTGACAACCCAACAGTGGTAGGCCTGATCACCGACAACAATGAGACAGCCTATAGGGAGGAGGTCAGAGAACTGGCAGTGTGGTGGCAGGACAACAACCTCTCCCTCAATGTGAGCAAGACAAAGGAGCTGATCGTGGACTACAGGAAAAGGCGGGCCGAACAGGCCCCCATTAACTTCGACTGGGTTTGTAGTGGAGCAGTTTCAAGAGAGTTTCAAGGTCCTTGGTGTCCACATCACCAACAAACTTTCATGGTCCAAACACACCAAGACAGTCGTGAGGAGGGCCCGACAACACCTTTTTCCCCTCAGGAGACTAAAAAAGTTCTACAGCTGCACCGTCGAGATCATCCATCCATGGCAACTGCTCGGCATCTGACCGTAAGGCACTACAGAGGGTAGTGCGTATGGCCCAGTACATCACTGGGGCCAAGCTTCCTGCCATCCAGGACCTATATACTAGGCAGTGTCAGAGGAAAGCCCCAAAAATTGTCAAAGACTCCAGTCACCCAAGTCATAGACTTCTCTCTCTGCTACTGCATCGCAAGCAGGTACCGGCGCGCCAAGTCTAGGACCAAAAGGCTCCTTAACATCTTCTACCCCCAAGTTCATCAAAATGCCACCCAGACTATTTACATTGACCCCCCCTCACCATTTGCTTTTACACTGCTGCTACCCGCTGTCTATTATCTATGCATAGTCACTTTACCCCTACCTACATGTACAAATTACCTTGACTAACCTGTACCCCCGCACATTGACTCAGTACTGGTACCCCCTGTATTTAGCATCGTTATTGTTATTTTATTGTGTTACTTTTTATAATTTTTTACTTTAGTTTATTTTGTAAATATTTGTTTATTTGGTAAATATTTTCTTAACTCTTTCTTGAACTGCATTGTTGGTTAAGGGCTTGTAAGTAAGCATTTCATGGAAAGGTCTACACCTGTTGTATTCGGCGCATGTGACAAATAAAGTTTGATTTGATTTGATAAAACTGGGCGGAATTAAGACTAGGCGGCACAGTACTACTGATACACTATATGACCAAATGTATGTGGACAACTGCTCTTTGAACATCTCATTCCAAAATCATGGGCATTAATATGGGGTTGGTCCCCCCTTTGCTGCTATAACAGCCTCCACACTTCTGGGAAGGCTTTCCACTAGATGTTGGAACATTGCTGCGGGGACTTGCTTCCATTCAGCCACTAGAGCATTAGTGACGTCGGGCACTGAGGTTGGGCGATTAGGCCTGGCTCGCAGTCAGTGTTCCAATTCTTCCCAAAGGTGTTCAAGGGGGTTGAGGTCAGGGCTCTGTGGAGGCCAGTCAAGTTCTTCCACACCAATCTCATCAAACCATTTCTGTATGGACCTTGCTTTTTGCACAGGGGCATTGTCATGCTGAAACAGGAAAGGGCCTTCCCCAAACTGTTGCCACAAAGTTGGAAGCACAGAATCGTCTAGAATGTAATTGTATGCTGTAGCGTTAAGATTTCCCTTCACTGGAACTAAGGGGCCTAGCCCGATCCATGAAAAACAGCCCCAGACCATTATTCCTCCTCCACCAAACTTTACAGTTGGCGCTATGCAATCGGGCAGGTAGCATTCTCCTGGCATCCGCCAAACCCAGATTCGTCCGTTGGACTGCCAGATGGTGAAGTGTGATTCATCACTCCAGAGAACGCATTTCCACTGCTCCAGAGTCCAATGGCGGCGAGCTTTACACCACTCCAGCCGACACTTGGCATTGTGCATGGTAAGCTTAGGCTTGTGTGCGGCTGCTCGGCCATGGAAACCCATTTCATGAAGCTACAAACGAACAATTATTGGGCTGACATTGCTTCCAGAGGCAGTTTGGAACTCAGTAGTGAGAACAGACTATTTTTACGCACTACGCACTTCAGCACTCGGCGGTCCCGTTCTGTGAGCTTGTGTGACCTACCACTTCGCGGCTGAGCCACTGTTGCTCCTAGATGTTTCCACTTCACAATAACAGACCTTACAGTTGATCGAGGCAGCTCTAGCAGGGCAGAAATTTGATGAACTGACTTGTTGGAAAGGTGGCATCCTATGACGGTGCCTCGTTGAAAGTCCCTGAGCTCTTTAGTAAGGACATTCTACTGCCAATGTTTGTTTATGGAGATTGCATGGCTGTGTGCTCATACACCTGTCAGCAACGGGTGTGGCTGAAATAGCCGAATCCACTAATTTGAAGGGGTGTCCAAATACTTTTGTATATATAGTGTATATTGTCTATGGTGATGTGCCTATTACAATGTTCATTTCACAGTAGCATCAAGTTTTTCATGTAAACTTGGGGCCATTTTCAGACATCACTGCTTTTGGATTCATCTGCGGATATAGTGATATTATAATTTTATGGTATACTTTAATTTATTTGATTTTAATTAACACATTCAAAGCTAAAAGCTGAATTGCTATATATACACATGACCTAGGCTGAAATAATCCAACAACGACAAAATATTTGGGATCTGGCTATTCCTGGGGCTTGGGTGAGGATCTTGCAGGTGGCAGCCCACTTCGCTCTGATGAGCTCAATGTATACAGTCAACTGTCAACTATCAATGGTTATCGTACTCTAAGACAAAACACACTGAAACCCAGCAAACAGGCTCTATGACACTCAAACATGTACAAATCTTGTGCGGCGCTCCTCGAAATACCTCATTCTAAAAGAACCAAGCCTTTACATTGACAATCATTCTAACGCCTAACTGCTTATATTGACAATGACATTCTATATAACTTTAAGGTTTAAATTGGTGTCCAGATAGAGCCCTTAAAGCCTTGTCTCATCTTTAAATCTTAAAGTGCTGTCTTACCCGCTGTAAAACAGTGGCAGGAGATGAGCAGCAGGTGTTCCTGATGAGGAATTTGAGTTCAATTCACTCCTATTACAGCCCTCTGTGTCTGTTGGCAGTCAAATAGCTCCGCTCCACCACCCAGAGTACAGGAGAGGAGAGTGACAGCCTGTCAGCACTAGAAGGCAGTGTTTTGCTTCCAGTAAGCTGATTGAATTGGTGGAGAGAGGAAAAAAATATGTAATAATGCATCATTAATCTGTGAAAATATGTGTGACAAGTCGGAGGCATCCTATACATCGGGGGGTAGAAAGAAAGAGAGAGAGAGAGGCAGACAGAGAGAGAGAGAGGCAGACAGAGAGAGAGAGAGAGAGAGAGAGAGAGAGAGAGAGAGAGAGAGAGAGAGAGAGAGAGAGAGAGAGAGAGAGAGAGAGGCATACAGAGGCAGACAGAGAGAGAGAATGAGAGAACGAGAGAGTGACATATTTCTGGAATGGAAACGAGAGAGCCTTTCTAGAGAACAGTTAAAGAGCTGTATTCTCTGTGTTTTTGTTGTGACACATTGGTTGAAATTATCCATGGAGGACTGACTTTCACTTGAGAGATAAACATTTATAACGAAACGTACAGAGACGTCATGTCTGCCCAAATGCAGCATTCACTTAAATGTCAGATACAGATTGACCAAAATGTCAGCGCACTCTCTAGACCGTCAAAGGAATCAAGTGACACAAGCTGATGTACAATGTGGCTTCTTTAAGTCTAAGTGGCTTTTTCTAACGCACCTATATGGATTTGTATAAGAGAGAGCGTGATCATGGCAGACAATTGCATGATGAAAGATCTGCTTGCCTGAGAAGAGTCCATTTCCTCCTCAGATTAGCTGCATGCTTTAACAAGATTGTGTTGGCACGTGGGCGGATGAGACTGTCAGCTGATCGCTGCTTGTTAAACCACGGGCTGCCCTAGATAGAGAGAGAGAGAGCGAGGAGGAGAAGAGAGACAACTGCAAGCCAGCGTGCATGGTAAAATGAAATCAGCTCTCCACTTCTCAACAACTTCTTCACATGAACAACCACAGACAGACAGACAGAGAGAGAGAGAGAGAGACACACACGCATGCACATGCACACAAGTACACTTGCGCACGCATGGACGCACGCACACACGCACGCACGCACACACACACACACACACACACTCTCTCAAACAAAACAGGTGAATGTCAGGGAACTGAGATCTTTCATCACTTGCCACGATTTTCCTCTCTCATCTCAAAGAATCATGAAGGACCAAACATGCAACCGTGTGCATAACAATCAGTGTGTATAATAAACCCTTTAGATAAACCTGAGGCTGTTGACAACATGCCATCTCCATGTTAAAGAGAAGGGAGAAGAGAGAACGATTGAAAACTTCAAATGAACTCGAGAAACTTCTGACTGCTGGCATACTTTCACTGCAGTAGCATCCACACGAGTTGGCAGGATAATTAGCTACATTTTATTGGTTGTCGATTGAGGATGTCGGCCAATCTTATAAGATCTCGTCTTGTGCCCACTTTTGGACTTTTGCCCTGCCCACCTGAATTGACCCAGAATTTTGGGCAACCAATCGCAGCGCTCCAATGGATAGCAACCGTCATTGAGTCTGACACCTCGGACAAGCTCACGTTTAAATTGCATGAAAGCCAATGAGGACTATGGCAAAAACAAAGTGTTTTCTTCAAAAAATAAATGTTTAAATTTAACATCGTAATTCTTCTCCATGGTGTTGAGGCGATGGGAGAAGAAGGCACAGGGATGTAACTTGAGGTCCAGAGCCGAACGCTGGGACAGGACCGCCCCCACTCCGACAGCCAAAGCATCGGCCTCCACCACGAACTGGCGGGACGGGTCAGGATGAACCAAGATGGGAGCAGTGGTGAAACGATGTTTGAGGTCCCGGAACGCCCGGTCATCAGCTGTGGACCATGTGAATGGAACCTAGGGAGAGGTGAGTGCAGACAGGGGGGAAGCCAGGGTGCTGTAACCCCGGATAAAGCGACGATAAATGTTGGCGAATCCCAGGAAACGTTGCAGCTGCACTCTGCATGTAGGTTGGGGCCAATCCACCACAGCTCTCACCTTACCGGGATCCATCTGTACACTCCCTGCAGCGATGATGTAGCCCAGGAAGGGGACGGTGGAGCGATGGAATTCGCATTTGTCCACTTTCACAAAAAGCTGCTTCTCCAGGAGGTGTTGGAGGACCTGTCGGACGTGGAGCACGTGTTCTTGGGTGGAGCGGGAGAAAACGAGAATGTCGTTGAGGCCAAATGGCATGACCAGATACTCGTAGTGACTGCTGGCCCTGTTGAAGGCAGTCTTCCACTCGTCCCCCTCCCGTATCCGCACCAGGTGAACCTGAGGAGACTTAATTAGCAGGAATTGGATCATCTCGCTGTGGTTCCCTGATACTCGTAGGTTGATGGGGGTAGTATTGTGGATGACCCGGCCTATAGAGCGCCCGTCCAGCGCTCTAACGTCCAGCTCGGACACCAGGGTAGCGTCCATAATGCTCTCATCGGCCCCAGAGTCGATGAGTACCCAGAGAGATTTCAACTGGTTCCCCCAGAGCTAGATGGCGTGAAAGGGGGTGCAAGTAACAGGAGAGGAAAAGTTATCCGTATGGCCCACCAGAGTACTCGCTCCTACCGGTGAGCCTGGTCTTTTAGTGGACAAGTGGACACAAAATCACCAGTAGTCCCGCAATCCAGGCAACTCTTTGTGTGAAGCCTGTATTGCCGTTCGGCTGGAGACAGCCTAGCTCTGCCTAGTTGCATCGGCTCGGGGAGAGGTGAATCGGCAGACTTCGGAGACTCTCGGGGTAGCCTCGGGTTCTCTCGGCAACTTAGCCGTCGGGGTCTTCCGGAATGCCTCGGAGGCGAGGTGGAATCCTTCGGCGGGCGAGTGGAATTGGACTTCCTCTCCTTCCTTCGTTCCCGTAGTCTCCCATCGATCCGAATGGTCAAGGCGATGAGCGAGTCGATATCCGTCTAGTTCCCGGGCTGCAAGCTCGTCCTTTACTTCCTCCGATTCTCCGTGCAGGAATGTGTCAAACAGCGCTTCCGGGTTCCAGTCACACTCAGCTGCCAACGTGCGGAAATCCACTGCATAGTCTGCCACACAGCATCAAAAACCTTATTTACCTCCTGCATGAACTCCTCCAGACTGAAGCATACGGCTGACTGTTGTTCCCACACTGCCGTAATCCAGGTGAGAGCCCTCCGGGACATCAGCGCGATGAGGTACGCTATCTTAGAGCTGTCCGAGGGGAAGGAGGAGGGCTGCAGCTCGATGATGAGCGAACACTTAGCGAGAAATGCCTGACAGGTTCCCGACTGTCCAACGAAGCGTTCCATGGGAGGTAAGCGGGGTTCTCAGGAAACTGGAGTGGCCGCGCTGCTAACAGCCGGGTTACTGAGGGGCAGGGAGGTTACCGTCATGGTAGGCTGCCTAATAGACAACCTTCGGAATTTCTCCAGCAATGTGTTAAATGCTCGGTCATGGCGTTCGGCCAAGGTCTGGAACCCTTCCATGAGACCACGAAGCAACACCTCGTGCCTTCCAATGGTGGCTCCTTGGGAGGAGATGGCGTTGTGGAGCTGGTCCGAGTCTGCTGGGCCAGTACAACGGCCAGTTCGTACTATCACATTTTAGGAGAAGACCCAGATGCAGATAGTGTCGATGTAACAAAAGGTTATTACAAAAACAGGGGGCAGGCAAACGACAGTTCCAGGGCAGGCAGAGGTCAGTAATCCAGATCAGAGTCCAAAAGGTACAGAACTGCAGGCAGTCTCCGGGTCAGGGCAGGCAGCGGTCAATAATCCAGGGTGGTTGGACAAGGTACAGAACGGCAGGCAGGCTCAGGGCAGGCAGAATGGTCAAAACCGGGAAAACTAGAAAACAGGAACTTGAGAAAGACAGGAGCAAGGGGAAAAACGCTGGTAGGCTTGACGAAACAAAATGAACTGGGAACAGACAAACAGAGAACACAGGTATAAATACACTGGGGATAATGGGGAAGATGGGCGACACCTTGAGGGGGGTGGAGACAATCACAAAGACAGGTGAAACAGATCAGGGTGTGACAATCAAAAGTAAAAGTATAAATCCTTTCAAATTCCTTATAGTAGGCAAACCAGATGGCACCACTTTCTTGTTTTTTAAATGTATGGATCGCCAGGGGCACACTCCAACACTCAGACATACATCATTTACAAACAAATCATGTGTTTAGTGAGTCCACCAGATCAGAGGTATGACCAGGGATGTTCTCTTGATAACTGTGTGAAGTAGAATATTTTCCTGTCCTGCTAAGCATTCAAAATGTAATGAGTACTTATATATGGAGTAAAAAGTACATCATTTGCTTTAGGAATGTAGTGAAGTAAAAGTAGTCAAAAATATAAATAGTAAAGTAAAGTACAGATACCCCAAAAAACTACTTAAGTAGTACTTTCAAGTATTTTTACTTAAGTACTTTACACCACTGGTTACGGCTGTATTTTGTTTTTTTATGTATTATTTTTTACATTATTAGCTCAGAAAGTGTTTTGCATCATTACATACAGCCAGGAAAAACTATTGGATATTAGAGCGGTGGTAACTCACCAGCATTACGACCAGGAATACGACTTTCCCGAAGCAGATCCTTTGTTTGCTCTCCCCAGGGCAACTGAACTGATTCCAGAGGCTGAACCAAAACATCGTCGGCGGAGGAGAGGCACTCGGAGCGGCCTGCTGGTCCGACTTAGGAGGCGCGCACACCACCCACCGCTTCCAAGTATTCTACTATCTAATCTTCAATCTTTGGTTAACAAAGTCAACGAACTACGGGCAAGGATTTCTTTGCAGAGAGACATCAAGGCCTGTAACATACTCTGTTTCACGGAAACATGGCTCTCTTGGTATATTCTGTTGAAATCGGTCCAGCCAGATGGGTTCTCAGTTCATCGCGCAGACAGGAATAAATATCTCTCTGGGAAGCAGAAGGGCGGAGGTGTGTGTTTCATAATTAACGACTCATGGTGTAATTGTAGTAACATAGAGGAACTTGAGTCCTTCTGTTCACCCGACCTAGAATTTCTCACAATCAAATGCCGACCGTATTATCTCCCAAAAGAATTATCTTCGGTGATAGTCATGGCCGTGTATATCCCCCCTCAAGCCGATACCACGACGGCCCTCAAAGAACTTCACTGGACCTTATGCAAACTGGAAACCACATATCCTGAGGCTGCATTTATTGTAGCCAGGGATTTTAACAAAGCAAATTTGAGGACTAGGCTGCCGAAGTTCTATCAACATATCGACTGTTGTACTCGCGCTGCTAAAATCCTCGACCATTGCTATTCAAATTTCCAGGATGGTTATAAGGCCCTCCCCCGCCCTCCTTTCGGTAAATCTGACCACGACTCCATTTTGTTTCTCCCTTCCTATAGGCAGAAACTCAAACAGGAAGTACCCGTGCTAAGGACTATTCAACGCTGGTCTGACCAATCAGAATCCACACTTCAAGATTGTTTTGATCACGCGGACTGGGATATGTTCCGGGTAGCTTCCTGAAAATAATTTAGACATATACACTGAAACGGTGACGGAGTTTATCAGGAAGTGTATAGGTGATGTTGTGCCCACTGTGACTATTAAAACCTACCCTAACCAGAAACTGTGGATAGACGGCAGCATTCGCGCAAATCTGAAAGCGCGAACAACCGCATTCAACCATGGCAAGTTTACTGGGAATATGGCAGAATACAAACAGTGTAGCTACTCACTCCGCAAGGCAACTAAACTGGCAAAACATCAATATAGAGACAAAGTGGAGTCACAATTCAACGGCTCAGACACGAGACAAGGTCTACAGACAATCATGGACTACAAAAAGAAAACCAGCCACGTCGCCGCCACCGACGTCTCGCTTCCAGACAACCTAAACACCTTCTTCGAACGCTTTGAGGATAACACAGTGACACTGACGAGGCCCACTACCAAGGACTGTGGCCTCTCCTTCTCCATGGCCGACGTGATTAAGACATTTAAGCATGTTAACCCCTGCAAGGCTGCCGGCCCAGACGGCATCCCTAGCCGCGTCCTCAGAGCATGCGCAGACCAGCTGGCTGGTGTGTTCATGGACATATTCAATCTCTCCCTTTCCCAGTCTGCTGTTCCCACATGCTTCAAGATGGCCACCATTGTTCCTGTACCCAAGAAAGCAAAGGTAACTGAACTAAATCACTATCGCCCTGTAGCACTCACCTCAGTCATCATGAAGTGCTTTGAGAGACTAGTCAAGGATCATATCACCTCTACCTTAACTGTCACCCTAGACCCATCACACTGCACACTGCCCTATCCCATCTGGACAAGAGGAATACATATGTAAGAATGCTGTTCATTGACTATAGCTCAGCATTCAACACCATAGTACCCTCCAAGCTAATCATTAAGCTCGAGGCCCTGGGTCTGAACCCCGCCCTGTGCAACTGGGTCCTGGACTTCCTGACGGGCCGCCCCCAGGTGGTGAAGGTAGGAAACAACATCTCCGCTTGGCTGATCCTCAACACTGGGGCCCCACAAGGGTACGTGCTCAGCCCCCTCCTGTACTCCCTGTTCACCCATGACTGCGTGGCCAAGCACGCCTCCAACTCAATCATCAAGTTTGCAGACGACACAACAGTAGTAGGCTTGATTACCAACAATGACGAGACCGCCTACAAGGAGGAGGTGAGGGCTCTGGGAGTGTGGTGCCAGGAAAATAACCTCTCACTCAACATCAACAAAACAAAGGAGATGATCGTGGACTTCAGGAAACAGCAGAGGGTGCACCCCCCTATCCACATCGACGGGACCACAGTGGAAAATGTGGAAAGCTTCAAGTTCCTTAGCGTACACATCACCGACAAACTGAAATGGTCCACCCACGCAGACAGTGTGGTGAAGAAGGTGCAACAGAGCCTCTTCAACCTCAGGAGGCTGAATAAATTTGGCTTATCACCTAAAACCCTCACAAACTTTTACAGATGCACAATTGAGAGCATCCTGTCGGGCTGTATCACTGCCTAATACGGCAACTGCACCGCCCACAATCGCAGGGCTCTCCAGAGGTTGGTGCGGTCTGCCGAACGCATTACCGGGGGAAAACTACCCGCACTCCAAGACACATACAGCACCCGATGTCACAGGAAGGCAAAAAGATAATCAAGGACATCAACCACCCGAGCCACTGCCTGTTCACCCCGCTATCATCCAGAAGGCGAGGTCAGTACAGGTGCATCAAAGCTGGGACCGAGAGAATTAAAAACATATTCTATCTCAAGGCCATCCGACTGTTAAATAGCCATCACTAGCACATTAGAGGCTGCTGCTGCCTATTGAAATCACTGGCCACTAAGAAATGGAACACTAGTCACTTTAATAATGTTTACATATCTTGCACTACTCATCTCATATGTATATACTGCATTCTATAACATTATTCTGTATCTTAGTCCATGCCGCTCTGTCATTGCTTGTCCATATATGTAGATATTCTTAAATCCCATTCCTTACTTTTTTGTGTGTATTGGGTATATGTTGTGTAGTTGTTAGATATTACTGCACTGTCGGAACTAGAAGCATAAGCATTTCGCTACACCCGCTATAACATCTGCTAAACACGTGTATGTGACAAATACAATTTGATTTAATTTGATAGGTACTGTTTGGTGTAGCACATCATTTTAGAGGAAACAGGAGTTTCATAAAATGTCTGTGTCCAGTTGCAGAGGGTCAGTTTGAATTTAGAAAATGCTCAGTTATTAAAATAAATACTTGTTTTGCTCCATTAAGTAATCAAACAATGTGTACGGCGTCATCTTGTCCATTTAAAGTATTCTCTCATTGATTGAGACAGGTGTCTGTCATCATGACATGCGGCACTTTGGGGTGGACACTCACCTCTTGATCAATGAGAGAAGACTTTAAATAGATAAGATGGCGGCGTACAATGTTGGATTACTTCATGGTGAAAAAAATTATTTATTTTAATAACATAGCATTTTCTAAATTCAAACTGACCCCCTGCAACTGGACACTGACATTTTAAGACTCCTGTTTCCACGAATCGAGGACTAAGACAGCATTACCAAGCTAAGGTTGGCTGAAGATTCTCTGTGCTACACCAAATACCAATATTATTTGGTTGGATCACATTATCTGTTTTAACAAGCTGGTAGCTACAGTTCTCTGTACTTTACTACACCTGAGACATACTGTATTTTTTAAAACCATATAACATTCTTATTGAATATGCAGTTCTCTTTGAGTTACCATTAAATATTTTACACTCCACTGTATTTTAGATTTAGACAAATAAACATTCTTTGGATATATCTGAATGTCTAAAATCTCTTCGACGCCACACAGCCCTGTACACCTTATATACAGTGGGGGAAAAAGTATTTAGTCAGCCACTAATTGTTCTCCCACTTAAAAAGATGAGAGAGGCCTGTAATTTTCATCATAGGTACACGTCAACTATGACAGACAAATTGAGAATTTATTTTCCAGAAAATCACTTAGTAGGATTTTTTATGAATTTATTTGCAAATTATGGTGGAAAATAAGTATTTGGTCACCTACAAACAAGCAAGATTTCTGGCTCTCACAGACCTGTAACTTCTTCTTTAAGAGGCTCCTCTGTCCTCCACTCGTTACCTGTATTAATGGCACCTGTTTGAACTTGTTATCAGTATAAAAGACACCTGTCCACAACCTCAAACAGTCACACTCCAAACTCCACTATGGCCAAGACCAAAGAGCTGTCAAAGGACACCAGAAACAAAATTGTAGACCTGCACCAGGCTGGGAAGACTGAATCTGCAATAGGTAAGCAGCTTGGTTTGAAGAAATCAACTGTGGGAGCAATTATTAGGAAATGGAAGACATACAAGACCACTGATAATCTCCCTCGATCTGGGGCTCCACGCAAGATCTCACCCCGTGGGGTCAAAATGATCACAAGAACGGTGAGCAAAAATCCCAGAACCACACGGGGGGGAACTAGTGAATGACCTGCAGAGAGCTGGGACCAAAGTAACAAAGCCTACCATCAGTAACACACTACGCCGCCAGGGACTCAAATCCTGCAGTGCAAGACGTGTCCCCCTGCTTAAGCCAGTACATGTCCAGGCCCGTCTGAAGTTTGCTAGATCCAGAAGAGGATTGGGAGAATGTCATATGGTCAGATGAAACCAAAATATAACTTTTTGGTAAAAACTCAACTCGTCGTGTTTGGAGGACAAAGAATGCTGAGTTGCATCCAAAGAACACCATACCTACTGTGAAGCATGGGGGCGGAAACATCATGCTTTGCGGCTGTTTTTCTGCAAAGGGACCAGGACGACTGATCCGTGTAAAGGAAAGAATGAATGGGGCCATGTATCGTGAGATTTTGAGTGAAAACCTCTTTCCATCAGCAAGGGCATTGAAGATGAAACGTGGCTGGGTCTTTCAGCATGACAATGATCCCAAACACACCGCCCGGGCAACGAAGGAGTGGCTTCGTAAGAAGCATTTCAAGGTCCTGGAGTGGCCTAGCCAGTCTCCAGATCTCAACCCCATAGAAAATCTTTGGAGGGAGTTGAAAGTCCATGTTGCCCAGCGACAGCCCCAAAACATCACTGCTCTAGAGGAGATCTGCATGGAGGAATGGGCCAAAATACCAGCAACAGTGTGTGAAAACCTTGTGAAGACTTACAGAAAACGTTTGACCTGTGTCATTGCCAACAAAGGGTATATAACAAAGTATTGAGAAACTTTTGTTATTGAACAAATACTTATTTTCCACCATAATTTGCAAATAAATTCATTAAAAATCCTACAATGTGATTTTCTGGATTTTTTTTTCTCATTTTGTCTGTCAAAGTTGACGTGTACCTATGATTAAAATTACAGGCCTCTCTCATCTTTTTAAGTGGGAGAACTTGCACAATTGGTGGCTGACTAAATACTTTTTTCCCCCACTGTAAATATATTCTGTGTCTCCATAAAGGAAGACATATTTTGAGGATTGGTCGAAAAGATCCATATTTATTTTATGGTCCTTTATCTAGCTTAGGTGTCAACCGATTGGGACCTAAGTGTTTAGAGACAGACTAGTGAATTGTTTAGGGTCAATGAGGATGCGTTCATGCAGGAACCAATAGGGTGCTTGAGGGGGGGGGCGTTCACGCAGGATGGAATGCTCGAGGGGGGGTGTCCATTAATGAACCATTGCGATGCAGGAATTTCCCGAATTGCGGGCTGCAGTTGCACACTAATGGTATTTTTCAGCAGGGCCTGTGGAAGGACTCGAGAACCGGAGTTTTACAAACAGAAAAGGTAAAAAGAGAGAAGGGGTAGACTAAATGTTATTACATGGTCTGGAAGGTACTCTGTGGTCCTCAGGCTACATCTAACCACCTGTAACCCCATAACATAAACCCATACAAACACTAAAAAATGCATGTTTATGCCATGCTTACTTTAAATTGAGCTATCTTAGCCGTCAGCTTGTAAATATGTTTGCCAACTTACCTTCTTCACCTTGTGCAGAGCTAGGGTTTGGAAACATGCTGGTGGAATCAGGTTCTACTAAGCTATATGGAATTGTTTTAAGAAGGTTAAACCAAGGATCATTTAGCTATTTGATTTAGAATTTTAAGTATAAAAAATGAAATAAAAAAATGATTTGATGATCAATTATGTTTGGCCTTACTGCTATTAGCCCATACAAACTGATTGAATAACAGATTCACTACATGGAACAACAGATAGTCCCCCCCAAAATAAAAAGGAAGTGTCTGTCCTATATCTGAGAGAAAAATCTGGATTTGTTTTTTTGTTTTTTGTTACATGTATTAACAGTCTCCATATACAAGAATTCAGACCCCTTGACTTTTTCCAAATGTTCTTACGTTACAGCCTTAATACTCCATAATGACAATGCGAAAACAGGTTTTTATAAATTTTTGCAAATGTATTACAAATAAAAACAGAAATACCTTATTTACATAAGTATTCAGACCCTTTGCTATGAGACTCAAAATTTAGCTCAGGTGCATCCTGCTTCCATTGATCATCCTTGAGATGTTTCTACAACTTGATTAGAGTCCACCTGTGGTAAATTCAATTGAATGAACATGATTTGGAAAGACACACATCTGTCTATATAAGGTCCCACAGTTGACAGTGCATGTCAGAGCAAAAACCTAGCCATGGGGTCGAAGGAATTGTCTGTAGAGCTCCGAGACAGGATTGTGTCGAGGCACAGATTGGGGGAAGGGTACCACATAATTTCTGCAGCATTGAAGGTCCCCAAGAACACAGTGTCCTCCATCATTCTTGAATGGAAGAAGTTTGGAATCACCAAGACACTTCTTAGAGCTGGCCGCCCGGCCAAACTGAACATTTGGGGGAGAAGGGTCATGGTCAGGGAGGTGACCAAGAACCCGATGGTCACTCTGACAGAGCTCCAGAGTTCCTCTGTGGAGATGGGAGAACCTTCCAGAAGGACAATCATCTCTGCAGCACTCCAGCAATCAGGCCTTTATAGTAGAGTGGCCAGACAGAAGCCACTCCTCAGTAAAAGGCACATGACAGCCTGCTTGGAGTTTACCAAAAGGCATCTAAAGGACTCTCAGACCATAAGAAACAAGATTCTCTGGTCTGATGAAACCAAGATTGAACTCTTTGGCCTGAATGCCAAGCGTCATGTCTGGAGAAAACCTGGCACCATTCCTATGGTGAAGCATAGTGGTTGCAGCATCATGCTGTGGGGATGTTTTTCAGCGGCAGGGACTGGGAGACTAGTCAGGATCGAGGCAAAGATGAACAGAGCAAAGTACAGAGAGATCCTTGATGAAAACCTGCTCCAAAGCACACAGGACCTCAGACTGGGGGCGAGGGTTCACCATCCAACAGGACAATGACCCTAAGCACACAGCCAAGACAACGCAGGAGTGGCTTCGGGACAAGTCTCTGAATGTCCTTGAGTGGCCCAGTCTCTGGAAAGACCTGAAAATAGCTGTGCAGCGACGCTCCCCATCCAACCTGACAGAGCTTGAGAGGATCTGCAGAGAAGAATGGGAGAAACTCCCCAAATACAGGTGTGTCAAGCTTGTAGCGTCATACCCAAGAAGACTCGAGGCTGTAATCGCTGCCAAAGGTCCTTCAACAAAGTACAGAGTAAAGGGTCTGAATACTTATGTAAATGTACTATTTCTGTTTTTTAATAAATGTGCCCAAAAAAATTAAAAGCAGTTTTTGCATTGTCATTATGGGGTATTGTGTGTAGATTGATGAGGGAAAAAAAACTAGTTATTCCATTTTAGAAATAAGGCTGTAACGTAAAATTTTTTGGAAAAGTCAAGTAGTCTGAATACTTTCCGAATGCACTGTACTTCCATTAATTCTTTCAAATGGTATCAGGGGACCTTCAGACGAGTCGTGTGAGGCCTGTGAGCGTCCTAAAGCAAAACAACGAACATATACGTGTTTGTGAGAGTCTCACCTTTCCACAGAGGAGTATTATTGTGTAGCCCAAACTGTTTGGACACTACAGACAGAAGTTGGCAGATTGGCTGTACCTACTTCAGACGATTGTGGGCGTCATGGAGCAAAACGGAGAACACCATCGTGTTCGTGAGAGTCTCATCTTTCCATAATAGTTTGTAGGCCAAACTGTTCGGACGCTACATATGATTTTGTGAGAAGACCAATTTTCGGGATGTCTCATGGTCTGACAAACACCACTCTAGCTCTGTCACCTTTCACCGCAGATGCGGAAGTGCGACAGATTAGATTTCCTCGGGGGCGCGGAAGTGCGACAGATTAGATTTCCTCGGGGGCGCGGATATCGACTCTAGGGGGTTTTAACCACCCCACTAATTGTATTGATCTCTATTGGATTGGCTAGCTTAGTACCCCTAACATTGACATTTCAATACTGTCAGCTTGCTGTTAGCTAAGTTAACTTCACTAAATTGGCAGCAAGATTACTAACCAGCTGTGAACCAACTAACCAACCATAGAAAATGTATACACATTCATCTACCAACACACAGAAAGTGAGTTAGCTATATCGACAATTCTATTTTTAGTAAAGGAGTGTTTTCCAGACAAGGGTGGAATAGATGGCTACCAGATTGATTTAGTCTTATTTGCTAACATTAGCTAGCTTATGTTAGCTAGCTTACGTTAGTCAAAGACAAAACAAATGTTTTTACTCTGCTGAAGGTAGCTACCAGTTTAGCAGTGACTTTGACAAAGGCGAAATTGATAGACAGTGTGTATCCAAAAGACATGTGGACACCCCTTCAAATTAGTGGATTTGGTTATTTCAGCCACACCCGTTGCTGACAGGTGTATAAAGTCGAGCTCACAGCAATGCAATCTCCATAGACAAACATTGGCCGTAGAATGGCCCGTACTGAAGAGCTCAGGGACTTTCAACCTGGCACCGTCATAGGATGCCACCTTTCCAACAAGTCAGTTTGTCAGATTTCTGCCCTGCTAGAGCTACCCCGGTCAACTGTAAGTGCTGTTATTGTGAAGTTGAAATGTCTAGGAGCAACAACGGCTCAGCCGCGAAGTGGTAGGCCATACAAGCTCACAGAATGGGACTGCCAAGTGCTGAAACACGTAGTGCGTAAAAATCTTCTGTCATCGGTTGCAACACTCACTAGTTCCAAACTGCTTCTGGAAGCAACGTCAGCACAAGAACAGTTCTTCGGGAGCTTCATGAAATGGGTTTCCATGGCCAAGCAGCCGCACACAAGCCTAAGATCACCATGAGCAATGCCAAGCGTCGGCTGGAGTGGTGTAAAGCTCGCCGCCATTGGACTCTGGAGCAGTGGAAACGCGTTCTCTGGAGTGATGAATCACGCTTAACCATCTGGCAGTCCGACGGACAAATCTGGTTTGGCGGATGCCAGGAGAACGCTAACTGTCCCAATGCATAGTGCCAACTGTAAAGTTTGGTGGATGAGGAATAATGGCCTGGGGCTGTTTTTCATGGTTCAGGCTAGGCCCCTTAGTTCCAGTGAAGGGAAATCTTAACGCTACAGCATACAATGACATACTAGACAATTCTGTGCTTCCAACTTTGTGGCAAAAGTTTTGGGAAGGCCTTTTCCTGTTTCAGCATGACAATGCCCCATGCATAACGCAAGGTCCATACAGAAATGGTTTGTCGAGATCAGTGTGGAAGAACTTGACTGGCCTGCACAGAGCCCTGACCTCAACCCCATCGAACACCTTTGGGATGAATTGGAATTCCCGACTGCGAGCCAGGCCTAATCGCCCAACATCAGTGCCCGTCCTCACTAATGCTCTTCTGGCTGAATGCAAGCAAGTCCCCGCAGCAATGGAAAGCCTTCCCACAAGAGTGGATGCTGTTATAGCAGCAAAGGGGGGACCAACTCCATATTAATGCCCATGATTTTGGAATGAGATGTTCGACAAGCAGGTGTCCACATACTTTTTGACCATGTAGTGCAGCTAGCTATATGATTTAGCTGATTTATTTTAGAGTTCAATACAGGACCGTAATGTTAGCAAGCTAATTTACCTAGTCCAGCTAACGTTACGTTACCTCTAATCGAGAATGTTCCATTTTGTTGTGAAGGGAAAAGACAATGGTATCGCATCACTTTTCAGCTGTCGTCTAAACTGGATTCCCCATCCGTTCAGCCTGAAAATCCCTCTAATAATCTTTGGTCACCGTAAGCATCATTCTTGATAGCCGCAAAACACTGGAAGCATCAGGGTAAAAAATAATAGCCTAGAGAAGTAAACAACACTATCAACCAAGTTTGTGGCCACGCCCCCTCTACCTAGTGGGGCGGTATCTGCATTCACTATGAATGCTGGACTTTGTGGTTCACTATGAGCAGATGAATACACAGGAAGTCGAAACTTCCCGATTCTACCAGTGAAATGAAAATACACTCGTTCTAGCTTGTGGTTTGGATAATGTTGATGTTTATGACAAAAACGTAATATTGTTAATATAGTAATGACTATATTCCATAGGAGAGCCAGTGTGAAATTCCCCTTTAATGGGAAACATAGCTAATAACCACCAAAAGCTGCTAATGCTAGCTGGCTAGCCACTTAAAGGGATAGTTCACCCAAATTACATATTGGTTTCCTTACTCTGTAAACAGTCTATGGACAAGATATGACAGCAATCCCTGCTTTGGTTTAGCTTCCATGGCACTGTTTCCAAATGTGTGGCACAAATTCCATTCAATTCATGGGACCGATTTTAGCATTTTTCGCACATCATGTCCAAATCATCCGAAAGTATCTAAAATGTATTGTGAGGCTCAACAAAGTCACTTATAGATGATTTGGGTGAAAAATGCTAATATCGGTCACATGACTTAAATGGGATTTTTGCCACAAATGCTAAAAAGTTAGCATTTGGAAACCGTGCAACAGAAACTAAACCGAAGCACGGATTGCTATCATGCCTTGTCCATATACTGCTTACAGGGTAAGGAAACCAATATGTCATTTTGTAATTTGAGTGAACTATCCCTTTGATATAACTTAGCTAGCTAAGTTAGCAATGTTATGAATACAACTCTCATCTGCTGTCGTCATCAGGATACGATTTGAGAGCACTAGTTAGCTTCAAAAGTGGTTCTAGCTTTGACTGCATGCTGACAGTGAATTCAGAGCCATTCAGTGGCTAGCTACACTACAAACATAATTTGACCAGGTTCCCATGAAGCAATTGTAATGACAGTCCACCACAACATACCCAAGAGTTTCCTGATTAGCAATTTCTACGAGCTACCAACTCTATCATAAACAACCACACATGCAATTCATTGACTCAGTTGTCCATGGCATTTACTATCGTACCCACAGACCAGACCAGAGCATGCACTGACTAAAGAAGTCAAGGTAAACCAGACCAGTGTTATTCAATCACAGTAGCACTAACACTCTGATTCAACATATTACCTAATAATCAAGCCCTTGATCAAGTTGAATTAGGTGTGTTAGTACCCTGTGGCTCTCCAGGACCAGGATGGAAGAACAGTGTCCAGCTAACAAATGTTGGTTCCCAGAACGTTGTGGGAAAGTTAAAATGTAAAATTACCAAAGAACGTTATGAGAACATTCTGTGTTAGCTAGGTGAACTAGAGCATCAACTTCACATGACTTGATCATTGGAACCTATGTATTTTTTGTGTATTCTAATTTGACATTGAGAGAGATAGCAGTGTACAGTATATTCCCCCAAGCCAATATAACCGGTGTGAAATGGCTAGCTAGTTAGCGGTGCGCACTAGTAGCGTTTCAATCGGTGACGTCACTCGCTCTGAGACCTTGAAGTAGTTGTTTCCCTTGCTCTGCAAGGGCCGCGGCTTTTGTGGAGTGACGGGTAACGGTGCTTCGAGGGTGACTGTTGTCGATGTGTGCAGAGGGTCCCTGGTTCAAGCCCAGGTAGGGGCGAGGAGAGGGACGGAAGCAACACTGTTACATTGATGCTGTTGACCCGGATCACTGGTTGCTGCGGAAAAAGGAGGAGGTCAGAAAAGGGGGGTGAGTGTAACCGATGTGAAATGGCTAGCTAGTTAGCGGTGCGCACTAGTAGCGTTTCAATCGGTGACGTCACTCGCTCTGAGACCTTGAAGTAGTTGCTGCGGCTTTTGTGGAGCGACGGGTAACGGTGCTTCGAGGTTGACTGTTGTCGATGTGTGCAGAGGGTCCCTGGTTCAAGCCCAGGTAGGGGCGAGGAGAGGGACGGAAGCAACACTGTTACACCAACACCGCGACGGCTCTCAAGGAACTACACTGGACTATGTGCAAACTGGAAACCGCATATCCTAAGGGCCGCATTTATTGTAGCTGGGGACTTTACTAAAGGAAATCGGAGGAAAACGCTACCGAAGTTCTATCAAGACATCTCCTGTGCTACTCGCTCATCGAGTACTATTGACCACTGCTACTCCCCCTTCCAGGGCGGCTACAAGGCCCTCCACCGCCCTCTCTTCGGCAAATCAGATCACGTCTCCATTTTGCTCCTCCCCTCCTATAGGCAGAAACTTAAACAAGAAGCACCCATGGTAAGGACTGTTCAACGTTGGTCTGACCAATGGGAATCTATGCTTCAAGATTGTTTTAAACACGTGGACTGGGAAATGTTATGGGTTTCCTCTGAGAATAGTATCGACGTCTACCCTGACTCATTGACTGAGTTCATCAGGAAGTGCATAGAGGATGTTGTTCCCACTGTGACGATTAGAACTTATCCAAACCAAAAACCGTGGATAGATGGCAGCATTCGTGCAAAACTGAAAGCGTGAACCACCACATTTAACCATGGCAAGGTGACTAGGAACATGGAAATGTACGAACAGACCAGCTATGTCCTCCGTAAGGCAATCAAAGAGGCAAACCAACAGTACAGGGACCAAGTGGAGTCGCAATTCAATGGCTCAGATACGAGATGTATGTGGCAGGGAATCCAGACAATCACAGATTATGAAGGGAAAGCCAGCCATGTCGCGGATACCGTCGCCTCGCTCCCAGACAAGCTAAACATTTTCTTGGCCCGCATCAAGGAAAAAACAGTCACCGATGCAGGCCACCACCGCTCACGAGGACTGTGAGCTCTTGTTCTCAGTGGCCGACGTGAGTAAGACATTTAAGCATGTTAACCCTCGCAAGGCTGCCGGCCCAGACTATCACCACGCAGCACTCACTTCTGTCATAATTAAGTGAAATCCATGTTACCCGACACCCTAGACCCACTACAATTTGCATCCCCACAAGGGTGTGTGCTCAGCCCCGTCCTGTACTCCCCGTTCACCCATGACTGCATGGGCACTCATGTATCCAACTCAATCATCAAGTTTGCTGACAACACAACAGTGGTAGGCCTGATTACCAACAACGACAAGACAGCTTACAGGGAGGAGGTGAGGGCCCTCAAAAGCGTCAAGTTCCTTGACAACCTGAAATGGTCCATTCACACAGACAGTGTGGTGAAGAAGGCGCAACAACACCTCTTCAACCTCTGGAGGCGGAAGAAAGTTGGCCCCTAAGACCCTCACAAACTTCTACAGATGCACCATTGAGAGAATTCTGTCAGGCTGTATCACCGCCTGGTACGGCAATTGCACCGTCCGCAACCGCAGGCCTCTCCAGAGGGTGGTGCGGTCAGCCCAACGCATCACCGGGGGCACACTGCCTGCCGTCCAGGCCATCTACAGCACCCGGTGTCACAGGAAGGCCAAGAAGATCATCAAGGACCTCAGCCACCCGAGTCACGGCCTGTTCTCCCTGCTACCATCTAGAAGGCAAATACAGTACAGGTGCATCAAAGCTGGGACCGAGAGACTGAAAAACATAAGCATTTCGCTGCACCTGCCATAACATCTGCAAAATGTGTACGCAACCAATACAATTGGATTTTGATTTGATCAGTTATTTGGCATAGAGCACTGCGTAACATAACTTGCCAGGTCTTGTGTAAAACAAACGTATCACATACAAGTCACACAAGCCAATCAAAGCATTAGCACATTAGGCAAATTCGCTCTGTCGAGATGGTTTGTATGGTAGCGAGTGACTGATTTCTCCCATGTCAAAGCGGCTTCATTATAGAAAGAGTTCCTATGATCATGGATCAGCAACCATCATACCCAAATATGATGTCACAGCTCTGGTGTCATTTGATCGCTCAAATATAACTGCATAAACTATCACTTACCTTATTTTCACTCAGGCACCACTTGGAGTGGAATGCAGGGTTGGAATCATAAAAGTGATACAAAAAATACATCCTTTATATATGCCAAAATGAGTAATTAAAAACCTAAGCTTCACTCGTCAGAAAAAGTTATGCTTAAAACGCTTTGAACAAGCTTTGGAGGAAGTGAATAAATAAATTGCATGTGTTTGTGCACCATACGAACAAGAAACCCAGCAAATTGAAATTACACAAATATGATGAAAGGGAGAAGTAATTTGAACCGTGAACTGTCAGAAAGCGTGTTTAACTCTTAAACTGTGATAAAATAAACACACACCTAACTGAACCAGCCTTAGAAACAGAGGCCCCTGAGGCACCAAATGGTATGTTTTCTCTTAACAGGCCTATAGCAGTTGCCTATAAAGTCGCCTATATGATGCTACATTGTGCTTATCAGTTCTATGGAATACTTTCCGAGTGCCACTGTATGTTGTGCCACTGATTTGCATTCAGCTTCGGCATATACAGTTCTGGATCCATTCAACTTTACTTCACTTCAAAACGTAATGGAACATTAAATGCTTTGAAGGGACTCTAACCCTTAAAGTCACTCAAATGAATGTCAACGATGAAGGTGTCGGGCGTTTACCACACTATAGGTATTTATGCAGTTTCACTGAGTGACAATGGCTGCATCTCAAATAACACCCTATATAGTGCACTATACAGGGCTCTGGTCAAAAGTAGTGTACTATATAGGGAATAGGGTGACATTTGGGATGTAGCCATAGTCACTCAGTTGATGGTAGTGTAAAGGGTTAGGAATTACAACAAGGAATTACAACAAGCAAAGTGATCATGCTGTTTATACGTGGCTGCTATGAAAGTGAACTGTGTTTGTGTGTGATCAGGGGTGTACTCATTCCGCCGATTCTGTTGAAAAACATTTCTTAAATGGAAGCAAACGGAACAAAACGGGAATAAACATACCTGAATTTGTCCAATCGAAACTCTCGTTTGCAACTGTTGTACGAATGATGCAGGGTGCAAGCCGGCCAGCTTAGTGGAATCTGCCACTAGCACAGTCAGTGTAGTCAGCTCAGCTTTCCCCATTGAGACCGTGTCTGTGCCTCGATCTAGGTTGGGCAAAAGTAATCATGGCGGTGTTCGCCTTAGCAATCTCACTGGAATAAAGACCACCTCCATTCCTGTCATTATTAACTGAGATTGTGATAATATCTCACATCTCAAAATAGGGCTACTTAATATTAGATCCCTCAATTCCAAGACAGTCATAGTCAATGAACTAATCACTGATCATAACCTTGATGTGATTGGCCTGACTGAAACAAGCCTGATTAATTTAATGTGTTAAATGAAGTCTCTCCTCCTGTTTTTTTCTTCTAGGGGGTAAATCAGCTTTAATATTGCAGATAGATTGTAACTTCCATCAATGTAATTGTCTGTATCACTTCCAATCCCCCATATGTTTTTTTTTCTCTGAAATATATGTATGTATGTATGTATGTATGTATGTATATATATATGCACACATACACACACACACACACACACACACACACACACACACACACACACACACACACACATACATATCCTTTTTAAAAATATATTTCCCTTTATTACATTCCAACCCCACCACCCCTTCCCTAATTGGAGTAAACTAGTGAACAACAATGCTTAGGCCTCTACTTCCAGTTTATACATACTATATGCATTTTATGGACACAGTCAATTTTACAATAATTCTATTTTGTTTGTTTTTACTCCTGAACTTCCTCTACCCTCAACCTCTCTGATAATTTTCATGATGTCCATCCGGTTTGCTTCTATATGCCATTTCTTTCTAACTGTGCTCTTTCACAAAAGCTCTCATCCTATAACCTATATACTTATGATGGACACAGTATGCTTACATTAGTAGTTATCTTATTAGTCCCATCCTTTAACTCCATTCAACACCACCCATCTATCTCTTAACACCATCCATATTGGATTTCTATTTGCCATATATATTTCAACTGTACTGTGATGTTTTACAAAAGTTCTGAACTTCTCTATTCTCATTGTTTCTACAGATTGTAAATTGAAAATAAACATTGTTGCTAAAAGTATTATTATATTATTGATCGATTGACTATGACTTTTCAGATCACCTAGTAATGCTATCTGCAGGGTTAGCTCCAGGTAAATAGCTTGTCCAAAATCAAGCTACAAATGGACAGTACCAAAACAAATAATCTAATGATTCTGTCTCTTCGCAGCAAAATCTGCAGAGCTGGGAAGATTGTATCCGCCATATAAATAACATTCTATTGGTAGCAAGAATTTTATATAATAATTTAAATTGAAAAATTCTAAGTTTTGAATCCGGCGTTGTTTTGCGTATCAGTTCATAAACACTATGCCATGGGATCGGTACGTCAAAAATCTCTTCCCAACTATTTTGCAATCTATAGGGGACGGCTGTCAATCCTTTGGTCCTTAAATGAAACTGGTATACTTTTTTATTTATCACAGTTTTCTTTAACCAATTATGTTCTCTAATGCAAGGCCGACAGACAAGTTCCTTACTTTTTCCCTCTTTTTCCACTTTCCTATTCCATTTTTGCGGTAATTCTGCAATTACTTGGTTGTAATTTTGGGTAGAGCAGACATTTCCATACGTTTTTGTTAGCTGCATGTGCGACATAACTCCACCAGTCCTACCAATGATATCATTTACGAAGATTATACCTTTTTTTAAATTTTGTCAAAAAAAAAAGTTTTTTGATCAATTAGTATATTTGAGTTTAACCACAATATTTGTTGCATTATTTGTTCTGTCGTTTCTGGAGGATTAAATTGAAATTGCAACCAACTTTCTATGGCTTATTTCAGAAATAGTGATATTTGGGAGATTATTTCCTTTTCACATAACTGAAAGTAAGAGGTTGTAATCTGAATAAAGGGAAAAAGGCCATTCTTGAACATTGGGTGAAACAATTTTACTAATTTGCTAGAGAACCAGTTCGGATATAAGTATAACTTTTGTATGACTGAAGCTTTTTGTGATGAGGTGGTGTTGAAGGAGTCAGGCGCAGGAGGGTAAATCACAGAATAACAGGCTTTAATCCGCAGAAATACAGGTTTACGCAGAAATGCGTCAAACACACTCCAGGGCACAAAACAGGGGCACTGGAAAATACAAGGCACACGGGAAATTCTCCCGTCGATACAAAATACACGAGCTCCACCGAGCTTCACTAACCTCCACAAATAAACAATCACCCACAAGGACAAGGGGGCAGAAGGAAAACTTATACACAGACTAATTAGGGGATTAGAACCAGGTGTGTGTGATTGACAAGACAAGACAATTGTGATGATGATTGGGGCGGCAGTGGTTAGTACTCCGGTGACGACGAACGCCGAAGCCTGCCCGAACAAGGAGGAGAGGCAGCCTCGGCCGAAGTCGTGACACTTTTAGTGATAGGTCTAATGCTTTAATATTTAATAATTTCTGTTCTCCGAATTCATATTCATTATATAAATAGGCCCGTTTAATTTTGTCTGGCTTGCCGTTCCAAATCAAATTTAATATTTTTTTCTCATATAATTTAAGAAACTGTTCGCCAGGCGTAGGCAAAACCATAAGCAAATAGGTAAACTGAGATAATACTAAAGAGTTAATCAGGGTGATTTTTCCACAAATTGACAGGTATTTACCTTTCCATGGTAGCAAGATCTTATCTATTTTTGCTAACTTTCTATTAAAATATATTGGAGTGAGATCATTTATTTCATTTGGGATATGTATTCCGAGTATATCCACATCACCATCAGACCATTTTATTGGTAAACTACATGGTAATGTAAAAATTGTATTTTTTAATGATCCAATACGTAAAATAGTACATTTATCATAATTTGGTTGTAATTCAGAGAGGTTAGAAAATGAATCTAGATCCTCTATGAGGCTGTGGAGGGATTCATGTTGTGGATTTAAAAGAAAACATGAATCATCAGCATACAATGACACCTTTGTTTTTAAGCCCTGGATTTCTAATCCCTTGATATTATTGTTTGATCTGATTTTAATAGCTAACATCTCGATGCCCATTTATAAATAAATATGCCGATAGTGGACAACCTTGTTTCACTCTTCTTGACAGTTTAAAACTTTCGGAGAAATAGCCATTATTTACTATTTTAACCTAGGGTTACTATTCATGATTTTAACCCATTTTATAAGAGATTCTCCAAAATTGAAAGCTCCAGGCATTTATATATAAACCCCAGTCGTACTTTATCAAATGCCTTATCGAAGTCTGCTATGACTAGCAGGCCTGGTTTCCCAGATTTTTCATAATGTTCTATTGTTTCCAGTACTTGCCTTATATTATCTCCAATGTACAGTTGAAGTCGGAAGTTTACATACACTTAGGTTGCAGTCATTAAAACTCGGTTTTTCAACACTATAGTTTTTTTTTTTTAACAAACTATAGTTTTGGCAAGTCGGTTAGGACATCTACTTTGTGCATGACACAAGTAATTTTTCCAACAATTGTTTACAGACAGACTATTTCACTTATAATTCACTTTATCACAATTCCAGTGGGTCAGAAGTTTACATACACTAAGTTGACTGTGCCTTTAAACAGGTTGTAATATTCCAGAAAATGATGTCAAGCTTCTGATAGGCTAATTGACATAATTTGAGTCAATTGGAGGTGTAACTGTGGATGTATTTCAAGGCCTACCTTCAAACTCAGTGCCTCTTTGCTTGACATCATGGGAAAATCAAAAGAAATCAGCCAAGACCTCAGAAAAACAATTATAGACCTACACAAGTCTGGTTCATCCTTGGGAGCAATTTCCAAATGCCTGAAGGTACCACGTTCATCTGTACAAACAATAGTATGCAAGTATAAACACAATGGGACCACGCAGCCGTAATACCGCTCAGGAAGGAGACGCGTTCTGTCTCCTAGAGATGAACGTACTTTGGTGCGAAAAGTGCAAATCAATCCCAGAACAACAGCAAAGGACCTTGTGAAGATGCTGGAGGAAACAGGTACAAAAGTATCTATATCCACAGTAAAACGAGTCCTATATCGACATAACCTGAAAGGCTGCTCAGCAAGGAAGAAGCCACTGCTCCAAAACCGCCATAAAAAAACCAGACTACGGTTTGCAACTGCACATGGGAACAAAGATCATACTTTTTGGAGAAATGTCCTCTGGTCTGATGAAACAAAAATAGAACTGTTTGGCCATAATGACCATCATTATGTTTGGAGGAAAAAGGGGAACGCTTGCAAGCCGAAGAACACCATCCCAACCGTGAAGCATGGGGGTGGCAGCATCATGCTGTGGAGGTGCTTTGCTGCAGGAGGGACTGGTGCACTTCACAAAATAGATGGCATCATGAGGAAGGAAAATTATGTGGATATATTGAAGCAACATCTCAAGACATCAGTCAGGAAGTTAAAGCTTGGTCGCAAATGGGTCTTCCAAATGGACAATGACCCCAAGCATACTTCCAAAGTTGTGGCAAAATGGCTTAAGGACAACAAAGTCAAGGTATTGGAGTGGCCATCACAAAGCCCTGACCTCAATCCTATAGAAAATGTGTGGGCAGAACTGAAAAAGTGTGTGCGAGCAAGGAGGCTTACAAACCTGACTCAGGTACACCAGCTCTGTCAGGAGGAATGGGCCAAAATTCACCCAACTTATTGTGGGAAGCTTGTGGAAGGCTACCCGATACGTTTGACCCAAGTTAAACAATTTAAAGGCAATGCTACCAAATACTATTTGAGTGTATGTAAACTTCTGACCCACTGGGAATGTGATGAAATAAATAAAAATTTAAATAAATCATTCTCTCTACTATTATTCTGACATTTCACATTCTTAAAATAAAGTGGTGATCCTAACTGACCTAAGACAGGGAATCTTTACTAGGATTAAATGTCAGGAATTGTGAAAAACTGTGTTTAAATGTATTTGGCTAAGGTGTATGTAAACTTCCGACTTCAACTGTATCTTCCGTGTAAAAAACCTGTCTGATTAGAATGAATAATGTCCGACAATACCTTTTTAATTCTATGAGCTATACATTTTGCTATAATTTTTGCATCACAACACTGAAGTGTAAGGGGCCTCCAATTTTTAAAATGGACTGGATCTTTATATTTTCCACTTATATCCTGTTTCAGTAATAATGAAATCAGACCTTCTTGAGTGTCTGATAATCTACCATTTACATAGGAGTGGTTAAAACATGCTAATAACGGTCCTCTGAGTATATCAAAAAAGGTTTGGTATACCTCGACTGGTATGCCATTCAACCCTGGAGTTTTCCCGGACTTAAAGTCTTTAATTGCATCCAGAAGTTCCTCCTCTGTAATTTCACCTTCACATGAGTCTTTCTGTATGGCTGTTAATTTCACATTATCAATAGAAAAAAATATCTACAATTAGCTTCAGTTAGAGGAGATGTATAAGGGATCGGGGTTTGGCTGGGTCTAGACAGAGTCTGACACAGAGAGGGGGAGTCATCAGACTCGATCTGTTTCACCTGAGTTCTGAGCACACCTGTCAGTAATTAGAGTTAGGATATAAGGTGTGCTCAGAAGTTCAGTCGGTGCGAGGTATTGTTCCATTGTGACTTGCTAAGCGTTTTGTTCAGAGAGAGAGAGAGAGAGAGAGAGAGAGAGAGAGAGAGAGAGAGAGAGAGAGAGAGAGAGAGAGAGAGAGAGAGAGAGAGAGAGAGAGAGAGAGAGAGAGAGAGAGAGAGAGAGAGAGAGAGAGAGAGAGAGAGAGAGAGAGAGAGAGAGAGAGAGAGAGAGAGAGAGAGAGAGAGAGAGAGAGAGAAGAGAGAGAGAGACGAGAGAGAGAGAGAGAGAGAGAGAGAGAGAGAGAGAGAGAGAGAGAGAGAGAGAGAGAGAGAGATCCAGCGGAATTACAGAGGCGATGGGAGATACAGGAGAAACGGATGGATGAACTCCTGCAGCTACTCAACGCTGGTGCGGCTGAAGGCACCACCCCGAGCACGGTCAGTCCTCATAATGCACCTCCGATTTCTCTACCGACAAAGTACGACGGGGAACCTGGCAAATGTCAGGGGTTTCTACTCCAGACGTCCCTGTATACGTCCTATAATCATACTATGTTTCCCGATGACCGTAGCAGGGTGGATTTCATGATTTCTCTGCTAACGGGAAGAGCACTGGATTGGGCTACTGCGCTGTGGGCAGCTGAGGTCCCTGAGTTGAATGCGGAAGTTCAGTTTATGAAACTGTTCCGAGAGGTGTTCGACCACCCAGTATCTGGGCGTAGTGTGGGAGACCAACTATGCGAACTTCAGCAGGGCCGTCGCACAGTAGCCGACTACGCATTAGAGTTCCGTACAATAGCAGCCGGTAGCGGATGGAGCGAGACTGCTTTGCTCACCGTTTTCCGAAGAGGGCTGCGCAAAGAAGTGCAGACTGAGTTGGCTTGTCGGGGAGATATCACTGCGCTGCATGAGTTTATCAACATAGCCATCTCTATTGATAATTTGTTAGTGCAACACAAGGTATCCGCAGTCCGGGAGCCCTCGGTCACTGGTCCTAAGCAATCGACAGAGCGGAGGAGAGAATCTGAGGAGGAACCCATGCAACTGGGACGGTCACCCTTACAAAGCTCGGTGAGACAACAACGTCGGCAAGACGGACTATGCCTGTACTGTGGTCAGTCGGGTCATTTCATTTGTCAATGTCCGGTACGACCAAACCGTACCCCAGAATATCGCCTCGGAACTGCCAAACCGGTGAGTGAGACTCAAGTTTTCAACATTACATCTAAACAAATGTATGTGCCAGTTACCTTATCTGTCGGAGAGAGAGTGCGCAGGTTGGAAGGTCTTATTGATTCCGGGGCGGCTGCCAGTTTTATGGATGTGGGTCTCGCTGAGGAATTGGGAGTACAACTTATCCCAATTCAACCACCCCTGCGAGTCAACGCGTTAGACGGTGAGCCCATGGGCACTGGGTTCATTACGCACCGTACAGAGGTAATAAAGTTACAAGTGGGCTCCATGCACCATGAGAACATCATTCTGTTCGTCATCTCCGCTCCACGGGAGCCGCTAGTTCTCGGCCACCCTGGCTCGTCACCCATGATCCGGTCATCTCCTGGAAATCTGGTAATATCACTGCTTGGAGTGAGGTATGTAGGGCAGAGTGCCTTAATTTACCTTGCAAAACGTCTACTGTGGAGGATGCGCAGGGTGCGGTGTCTACTGTTGTTCCAACAGAATACCAGGATTACGCGCAGGTGTTCTCCAAGGAGAGGGCTACCGTGTTACCACCTCATCGGGCCTGGGACTGCGCAATTGATCTGCTATCCGGGGCTACACCTCCTCGCGGAAGAATCTATCCTTTGTCACAGCCGGAACGAGAATCTATGAGCAAGTATATTGATGAGGCGCTACAGCAAGGGGCCATTCGCCCATCTACGTCTCCCGCCGCATCCAGTTTTTTCTTCGTTAAGAAAAAGGATGGCGGACTGCGTCCCTTGTATAGACTATCGAGGTTTGAACGATATTACCATTAAAAATCGTTACCCTCTTCCTTTGATTCCGGCAGCCCTCGAGCAGGTGGGGCAGGCCTCAATCTACAGTAAACTGGACCTCAGGAGTGCGTACAATCTGGTGCGCATTAGAGAAGGGGATGAATGGAAGACCGCCTTCATCACACATCGAGGGCATTATGAATATTGTGTCATGCCCTATGGACTTACCAACGCGCCCTCAGTGTTTCAGGCGTTCATGAATGACATTTTCAGGGACTTGATTGATATCTTTGTTATAGTGTACATTGATGACATTCTAATCTACTCTAACTCTCTGAGTGAACATGTGTCCCATGTAAAACAGGTTCTGGACCGACTCCGACAACACTCTCTGTTCGTGAAGGCAGAAAAGAGTGAATTCCATGTCACTACGATTTCCTTCCTTGGGGCCATACTCACTCCCGAAGGGGTAAAACTGGATGAATCCAAGGTGCAAGCGGTACGAGACTGGCCTCAACCCCAGACAGTGAAAGAACTCCAGAGATTCTTAGGGTTTGCCAATTACTATAGACGGTTCGTGCGTAATTTCAGCACAACCGCAGCTCCCCTGTCGGCGATGACCAGCTACAAAGGTCGCGGTCTGAACTGGACGGAGGGGGCAGTGCGTGCTTTTGAGACTTTGAAACAACGCTTTACCACCGTTCCCATTTTATGTCAGCCGGATCCTACCTTGCCGTTTATCGTGGAGGTGGACGCCTCGGAGGTTGGAGTTGGAGCCGTGCTATCCCAGCGCCAAGGTGAGCCGCCTAAATCACGACCCTGTGCTTTCTTTTCTAAGAAACTGAATTAGGCCGAGCAGAACTACGACGTGGGAAATCGTGAATTACTGGCGGTGAAGTTAGCACTGGAGGAGTGGAGACATTGGCTGGAGGGAGCAGATCATCCTTTCCAAGTGCTCACGGACCACCGCAACCTGGAGTATCTTCACAGTGCTAAACGACTGAACTCCCGACAGGCAAGGTGGTCTCTATTCTTCAACCGTTTCCGATTCACGGTCTCTTATATCCCCGGGTCCAAGAATGGCAAGGCGGACGCGCTTTCCCGACGGTTCGAGCGCGCGGAAAGACCCGTGGAACCAGAACCTATCCTCCCCATGAGTTGCCGTGCTGGTCCTGTGAGGTGGGCTATCGATGACACTATTCAGGAGAGCCTACAAGCGGAACCAGCCCCTCCAGAAACCCCGGTGTCAAAGGTGTTTGTACCAGCTCTGCTTCGACCTCAACTGTTGGAATGGTGCCACACGTCGCTGGGATCTGGTCATCCCGGAATCACTCGAACTACACGACTCATCAGCCGAAAATACTGGGTGGGATTCCCTAACAGATGACGTCAGAGACTATGTCTTATCCTGTCCAGTATGTGCTCAATCCAAGGCGCCTGTGCACTACCGGAGGGTAAGCTGATGCCATTGCCAACTCCTCAACGACCCCTGGTCGCACATTGCAATGGACTTTGTTACAGATCTACCAGAATCAGAGGGCCATACTGTAATTTCGTGGTCATCGACCGATTCTCCAAGATGTGCGGTTAGTACCCATGACCCGTTTGCCTAACGCCACTCAGATGGCTGAGACTGTGTTTAACCAGGTGTTCCGGCAGTTTGGAGTTCCGGAGGATATTGTGTCAGACCGAGGACCCCAGTTTGTATCCCGGGTATGGAAAGCCTTCTGCGAACGCTTGGGCATCTCGGTGAGCCTAACCTCCGGATATCATCCCCAGGCCAATGGGCAGGCAGAACGGCTCAACCAAGAAATTGGGAAATATCTACGGCAACAATGTTCGCGGCAGCCGCAAGAGTGAAGCCGATTCCTTCCTTGGGTAGAGTATGCTCAGAACTCCCTCATTCACACCTCCCTACGTTTAACGCCCTTCCAATGTTTTCTAGGGTATCAACCACCCCTGTTCCCGTGGGATACCGAACCAGGGATGGTACCGGCTGTAGACGAGTGGTTCCGTCGGAGTGCGCAGGTCTGGGAGACGGCCCATCAACATCTCAGTCAGGCCTCACAACAGCAAAAGACCTACGCCGACCGACGCCGGAGACCTACTCCCACTTATCAACCCGGGCAACGAGTGTGTCTGTCTACCCGGGACCTGCGTCTCCGACGGAGCTGCAAGAAGCTCCAACCCAGGTACATCGGGCCTTTCAAGGTACTGAGACGTATTAACCCTGTCACCTACCGTCTGTTACTCCCTCGACACTACAGGATAACCCCTACGTTCCACGTCTCTCTGTTGAAACCTGTCCACTATAGCCCGATGTACCTCCCAATCGCTCAACAACCTACTACACCACCTTTGGAGGATGAACAGGACACCACCTATACAGTCCACGAGATACTGGATTCAAGACGGAGACGAGGGGGCATCGAATATCTCGTGGACTGGGAGGGATATGGACCTGAGGAACGGTCCTGGATCCCTGCTAAAGACATACTGGATTCCGCTCTCAAGGCCACTTTCCACGCTGAACACCCAGATCATCCAGGACCCCGACCCAGAGGAAGACCACCCGGTAGAGGAAGAAGGCCGTCAGGAGCCGGCCCTGGGGAGGGGGATACTATAAGGGATCGGGGTTTGGCTGGGTCTAGACAGAGTCTGACACTCCCCGATCTACAGAGAGGGGGAGTCATCAGACTCGATCTGTTTCACCTGAGTTCTGAGCACACCTGTCAGTAATTAGAGTTAGGATATAAGGTGTGCTCAGAAGTTCAGTCGGTGCGAGGTATTGTTCCATTGTGATTTGCTAAGCGTTTTGTTCAGAGAGAGAGAGAGTTTGTTATTTTGATTACCAGTGTATCAGACCTGTGCTTCGTTGTTTGACTCCCCGAATTGCTTAATCCTCTGCTTGTTTCTCCCAGTGATTACCGTACTCTGATCCTGTGCCCGTGCCCTCGACTACGACTACGCCCGCTCCCTTGGTACCTCTGCCTGTCTCTGCCTTGCCCGGTTTTGACCACAGCTCGCCCGACCACGATTAAGCAATTCCCTTGTCTGTACTTTAATAAAACATTGCAATTCTGCGATTGGATCTTACCACTCTGTCCGAGTATTCATTAGAAGATGGAAGCGACTGAAATGAAAACATATGCTTAAAGTACTTTGTTTCCTCCTTCAAAATATCATTTGGTGAATCATGGGAGACTCCGTCATTTGTAACCAGTTTCAGTCAATTATTTTTGGTAGCATTCCTATGTTGAAGATTAAAAAAGAATTTGGTGCATTTTTCCCCATAGTCCACCCCCTTTGCTTTATTTTGATGATATATTACACTTGATCTTTCTTGAATAAGTTTCTCCATTTATTTTTGTTTTTCCTCTAATTTATTCTGAGCCTCTATGTTACAGTTTTTATTGCTCTCTATCGGTTCTGTTAGACCTTTTATTTCCTTTGTTAGTATGGACTCTTTTGACCTAAATTGCTTTTGTTTTCGAGATGAGTACTGAATTGCATGGCCTCTAAAGGTACATTTAAAGGTGTCCCATACAATAAGGGGATTTGCTGTACCTATGTTATGTCAGAAAAAATCAGTTATAAATTCCTCTGTCCTAGTTAAAAACAAGTTATCATCCAATAGGCTTTGATTAAATTTCCAATATCCTCGCCCACGTGGAAATTCAGTAAGAGTAATGTATATGCCAATTATATGATGGTCCGACAGCATTCTGTCCCCTATCAACACTTTTTAAACTTTTGGTGCCAATGAGAATGACATAAGAAAGAAGTCACGACGACTAGCTTGACTGAGTCTCCGCCATGTATATCTCACAAGATCAGGATATTTAAGCCTCCATATATCTACTAGTTCTAATATATCCATGACATTCACAATTTCCTTAAGAGCTTGAGGGTGAATGTTTGTAGTGTGATTTCCTTTACGGTCCATTGAGCTATTTAAAACGGTATTATAATCTCCCACCATAATAATAGAGACTTGAATTGCTTGCAGGGTTGATAATGTATTATATACAGTGGGGAAAAAAAGTATTTAGTCAGCCACCAATTGTGCAAGTTCTCCCACTTAAAAAGATGAGAGAGGCCTGTAATTTTCATCATAGGTACACGTCAACTATGACAGACAAAATGGAGAAAAAAAATCCAGAAAATCACATTGTAGGATTTTTTATGAATTTATTTGCAAATTATGGTGGAAAATAAGTATTTGGTCAATAACAAAAGTTTCTCAATACTTTGTTATATACCCTTTGTTGGCAATGACACAGGTCAAACGTTTTCTGTAAGTCTTCACAAGGTTTTCACACACTGTTGCTGGTATTTTGGCCCATTCCTCCATGTTTTGGGGCTGTCGCTGGGCAACACGGACTTTCAACTCCCTCCAAAGATTTTCTATGGGGTTGAGATCTGGAGACTGGCTAGGCCACTCCAGGACCTTGAAATGCTTCTTACGAAGCCACTCCTTCGTTGCCCGGGCGGTGTGTTTGGGATCATTGTCATGCTGAAAGACCCAGCCATGATTCATCTTCAATGCCCTTGCTGATGGAAGGAGGTTTTCACTCAAAATCTCACGATACATGGCCCCATTCATTCTTTCCTTTACACGGATCAGTCGTCCTGGTCCCTTTGCAGAAAAACAGCCCCAAAGCATGATGTTTCCACCCCCATGCTTCACAGTAGGTATGGTGTTCTTTGGATGCAACTCAGGATTCTTTGTCCTCCAAACACGACGAGTTTAGTTTTTACCAAAAAGTTATATTTTGGTTTCATCTGACCATATGACATTCTCCCAATCCTCCAAATGCACTCTAGCAAACTTCAGACGGGCCTGGACATGTACTGGCTTAAGCAGGGGGACACGTCTTGTACTGCAGGATTTGAGTCCCTGGCGGCGTAGTGTGTTACTGATGGTAGGCTTTGTTACTTTGGTCCCAGCTCTCTGCAGGTCATTCACTAGGTCCCCCGTGTGGTTCTGGGATTTTTGCTCACCGTTCTTGTGATCATTTTGACCCCACGGGGGTGAGATCTTGCGTGGAGCCCCAGATCGAGGGAGATTATCAGTGGTCTTGTATGTCTTCCATTTCCTAATAATTGCTCCCACAGTTGATTTCTTCAAACCAAGCTGCTTACCTATTGCAGATTCAGTCTTCCCAGCCTGGTGCAGGTCTACAATTTTGTTTCTGGTGTCCTTTGACAGCTCTTTGGTCTTGGCCATAGTGGAGTTTGGAGTGTGACTGTTTGAGGTTGTGGACAGGTGTCTTTTATACTGATAACAAGTTCAAACAGGTGCCATTAATACAGGTAACGAGTGGAGGACAGAGGAGCCTCTTAAAGAAGAAGTTACAGGTCTGTGAGAGCCAGAAATCTTGCTTGTTTGTAGGTGACCAAATACTTATTTTCCACCATAATTTGCAAATAAATTCATCAAAAATCCTACAATGTGATTTTCTGGATTTTTCTTTCTCAATTTGTCTGTCATAGTTGACGTGTACCTATGATGAAAATTACACGCCTCTCTCATCTTTTTAAGTGGGAGAACTTGCACAATTGGTGGCTGACTAAATACTTTTTTCCCCCACTGTATATTGTCAAAGAAGTGTGGATCATCAATATTTGGTCCGTAAAGGTTAATGAGCCATATCTGTTTATGGTCCAATAACATATTTAAAATAATCCATCTACCTTGCGTATCTGTTTGGACAATTTGCACATTCGGATCGAAATTACTGTTAATTCATATCATCACCCCTTTTGAGTTTCTTTGCCCATGGGAGAAGTATATTCCCCCCATTCCTTTTACCACGCAACTTCATCTAGAATTGTAGAATGAGTTTCCTGTAAACAATAGATATTATTATTACTCTTTGAGCCATGTAAATATTGTTCTTCTTTTGTTATTATCTGCTAAGCCATTACAATTATAACTAGCTATACATATACCATAACGAGTTACAAGTTTCAAATCTATTTATCATTATATATGTTTGTAAATGTACCAATAAAAATACCATAGTGATTGAGTGTCCATATAGCTGTACCATGATATTTGCATTGCTACTAAGTAACCCTCCAATTGTTCTCCACTAATTCCCCCGCTAAAGCCCCTACCCATCCCAAGTTGGGCCGTCATCCCAGTGATTGGCATACCACCCCCGTCCCTCCGGATCCCTAGGGCCAGGACCCATCCATCGAAAACAGCCCCCTCTCTGATTATCCGAGTGTAACCCCCTCCCCATGGATTACTGCAGCCAGTGTTGCCAGCACTGCCACTACCTGGGTGGGGGTACCCCCCTGGAATCCCAACCGGCTAGGTACAAGGTCGTCAAGGTTCTCATTTTTTTTTTATTCTAGGGGGGATGGATCAGCTTAATATTGCAGATAGATTGCATCTTCTATCAATGTAATTGTCTGCATCACTTCCAATCCCCCATGTTTTTATTTATTTTTTATATATATATTCCCCTTTATTACTTTTCAACCCCACCATCCTTTCCCTACTTGGAGTAAATTAGTGAACAACAACGCCCAGGCCTCTACTTCCGGTCTATACTTACTATCTACACCTTATGGACAGAGTTAATTTTACAAAATTTCTATATCTATATATATATATATATATATATATATATATTTATTTATTTTTTTGCTCCTGAACTTCTTCTACTCTCAACCTCTCCGATCATTTTCATGATGTCCATCCGGTTTGCTTCTAAATGCCATATCTTTCTAACTGTGCTCTTTCCCAAAAGCTCCCAACATACAACCTATATACTTATTATGGACACAGTATGCTTACATTATTAGCTATCTTTGTTATTATTTGTTGTTATTTGTTATTAGTCCCATCCTTCAACTCTATTCAATACCTCCCATCTATCTCTTAACACCATCCATATAGGATTTCTATTTGCCATATATATTTCAACCGTACTGTGATGTTTTACAAAAGTTCTGAACCTTTCTTTTCTCATTGCTTCTACAGATTGTGAATTAAAAATAAACATTTTTGCTAAAAGTATTATTATATTATTGATTGATTGACTATGACTTTTCAGATCACCCAGTAATGCTATCTGCAAGGTTAGTTCCAGGTAAATATTGCAATCCTTTAGCCATTCCTGGACCTGTGTCCAAAAACAAGCTACAAATGGACAGAACCAAAACAAATGATCTAATGATTCTATCTCTTCACAGCAAAATCTGCAGAGCTGGGAAGATTGTATCCCCCATATAAATAACATTCTATTGGTAGCAAGAATTTTATATAATAATTTAAATTGAAAGATTCTAATTTTTGAATCCGGTGTCGTTTTTGCGTGTCAGTTCATAAACACTATGCCATGGGATCGGTACGTCAAAGATCTCTTCCCAACTATTTTGCAATCTATATGGGACGGCTGTCAATCCTTTGGTCCTTAAGTGAAACTGATATACTTTTTTATTTATCACAGTTTTCCTTAACCAATTATGTTCTTTAATGCAAGGCCGACAGACAAGTTCCTTACTTTCTCCCCCCTTCAACTTTCCTCTTCCACTTTTGCGGTAAGGCTGCAATTATTTGGTTGTAATTTTGGGTAGAGCAGACATTTCCATATGTTTTTGTTAGCTGCATGTGCGACATAACTCCACCAGTCCTACCGATGATATTATTTACGAAGATTATACCTTTTTTAAACATTCTGTCAAAAAATAAAGGTTTTTTGTCAATTAGTATATTTGAATTTAACCACAATATTTGTTGCAATATTTGTTCTGTCGTTTCTGGAGGATTAAATTGAAATTGCAACCAACTTTCTATGGCTTGTTTTAGAAATAGTGACATTTGGGAGATTATTTCCTTTTCAAATAACTGAAAGTGAGAGGTTGTAATCTGAATAAAGGGAAAAAGGCCTTTCTTGAACAGTGGGTGAGACAATCTTACTAATTTGCTTGAGAACCAGTTCGGATTTAAGTATAACTTTTGGATGACTGAAGATTTTAGTGATAGGTCTAATGCTTTAATATTTAATAATTTCTGTCCTCCGAATTCATATTCATTATATAAATATGCTCTTTTAATTTTGTCTGGCTTGCCGTTCCAAATAAAATTGAATATTTTTTTGTCATATAATTTAAAAAACTGTTTGCTAGGCATAGGCAAGACCATAAGCAAATAGGTAAACTGGGATAATACTAAAGAGTTAATCAGGGTGATTTTTCCACAAATTGACAGGTATTTTCCTTTCCATGGTAGTAAGATCTTATCTATTTTTGCTAACTTTCTATTAAAATTTATTGAAGTGAGATCATTTATTTCCTTTGGGATATGTATTCCGAGTATATCTACATCACCATCAGACCATTTTATTGGTAAACTACATGGTAATGTAACATTTTTATTTTTTTGTGATCCAATACGTAATATAGTACATTTGTCATAATTTGGTTTTAATCCAGAGAGGTTAGAAAATGTATCTAGATCCTCTATGAGGCTGTGGAGGGATTCTAGTTGTGGATCTAAAAGAAAACATGAATCATCTGCGTACAATGACACCTTTGTTTTTAAGCCCTGTATTTCTAATCCTCTGATATTATTATTGGATCTGATTTTAATAGCTAACATCTCAATGGCCACAATAAATAGATATGCCGATAGTGGACAACCTTGTTTCACTCCTCTTGACAGTTTAAAACTTTCGGAGAAATAGCCATTATTTACTATTTTACACCTAGGGTTACTATACATGATTTTGACCCATTTTATAAGAGATTCTCCAAAATTGAAATGCTCCAGGCATTTATATATAAATTCCAGTCGAACTTTATCAAATGCCTTTTTCGAAGTCTGCTATGAATAGCAGGCCTGGTTTCCCATATTTTCCATAGTGTTCTATTGTTTCCAATACTTGCCTTATATTATCTCCAATGTATCTTCCATGTAAAAAACCTGTCTGATTAGAATGAATAATATCCGACAATACCTTTTTTAATTCTATGCGCTATACATTTTGCTAGGATTTTTGCATCACAACACTGAAGTGTAAGTGGCCTCCAATTTTGTAAATGGACTGGATCTTTATATTTTCCACTTGTATCCTGTTTCAGTAATAATGAGATCAGACCTTCTTCTTGAGTGTCAGATAATCTACCATTTACATAGGAGTGGTTAAAACATGCTAATAACGGTCCTCTTAGTATATCAAAAAAGGTTTGGTATACCTCGATTGGTATGCCATCCAACCCTGGAGTTTTCCCGGACTTAAAGTCTTTAATTGCATCCAGAAGTTCCTCCTCTGTAATTTCACCTTCACATGAGTCTTTCTGTGTGGCTGTTAATTTGACATTATCAATAGAAAAAAAATCTCTACAATTAGCTTCAGTTAGAGGAGATGGAGGCGACTGAAAAGAAAACATATGCTTAAAATACTTTGTTTCTTCCTTCAAAATATCATTAGGTGAATTATGGGTGACTCCGTCAATTGTAACCAGTTTCAAGGTTCTCATTAGCAGCTTTGAGAATTTCCTTTTGTATTATGCTCTACCATCAGGGGGCTCTGGCTTTGTAGGACCAACCCTGCCAGGCAGGCTCAGAATCTTGAGGGGGCGGTGCTGCTCAAGTAGGTCTCTGACCACATTTATTTTTCTGTTTTGGCTGCATATAGGCAACTCACAGCAGGTCCATAAAACAGATGGGGACTTCTCTTTGGTGTATGGGTCGCTCAGGTGGGTGTCTAGGATATAGGGTTGGGGATCGTTCCATCATGATAGGACAATAAAAAAACATATTAGATGTATACTATATTTTAAAATGTATATCCCTCATCTGCACAAAATTGAAAGCTCTCTCTCACAACCCCTCCTCACAGACACACGTTATTTCTGGGATATGCAACCATTTCCTTTCTCACCCACTTAACGCCACACTTATTCAAACACAAAAACGCACACCTTCCATCATAATTAATCCACACATACCCACATACTGTGCCTTCTATGTCTTCTGTTTGTTATGTTTTTATCTCCACTATGTTGATTGAGTACTTGTGTTCCAATTTAGTTGTATTTGAAGATCCTCTGTAGCTCAGCTGGTAGAGCACGGCGCTTGTAACGCCAAGGTAGTGTGTTCGATCCCCGGGACCACCCATACACAAAAATGTATGCACGCATGACTGTAAGTCGCTTTGGATAAAAGCGTCTGCTAAATGGCTTATTATTATTATAAGATGTATTATTTTGCTTGTTATCTTTTCTTGTAATACCGTCTTATCCCTTTATAAAATACTATACCTACTATAAATGTGCTTTATTATTGCAATCCCTACCATGGCTAATATTGGGTGTTCTATTATTCGACTCCTCTATTAGAACTTTCAGAATAGCCATGGAGTAGTCTTTGTGTCGCGGAACACTTGGGTGTCAATATAGACAAGAGCAACCCGCTTCCCTTTTAATCTATTTTCCTTGAAGATTGGGTACAGAACTTTGCGCCGTTCTGCAATCTCGCTGGGAACTGATCATTCATGTCTATTTTCGTGCCAGCAAGTCTTTTACCTTTTAACCATTACTTTATCCTTAAAAAAAGCAAATTTGGCAACGATTGGACGCTCATATCTCTGTCCTCTTTGTCCGGAACTGTGTACACGTTCAAGTTGGATTTTGTCGACAGCCTCGAGTGGAATTTGAAGCGCTGTAAGAAAGAAGTCCTTCACAATTTTTTTCTGTAATCTCTCCCTCTTTTTCCTGGATACCCATAAGTACTAGATTTTCTCTCAGAAAGTTGTTCTCCTTTTTAAGTTCCTTAACGTCCGTTTCCATCCGAGTGACTGTCCCTTTTAGTTTTTTTGTATCGCTCTCCATTATCGCAGCTTTTCCGTCACTCATTTCAAGACTCGCCTTCAACTCGCATCCCCCCCGCATCCCACAAAGTCGGAACTGTTGCTAACATTTACAACAGCAAATTTCAATTTACAGCTTCTAGTCATGAAATCTATGCAGCCTACTCAATCACTTTTTATAGCTACTGTTTACAGGCCTCCTGGGCCGTATACAGCGTTCCTCACTGAGTTCCCTGAATTCCTATCGGACCTTGTAGTCATGGCAGATAATGTTCAAATTCTTGGTGTCTTCAATATTCACATGGAAAAGTCCGCAGACCCACTTCAAAAGGCTTTCAGAGCCATCATCGACTCAGTGGGTTTTGCCCAACATGTCTCCGGACCTACGCATCGCCACAGTCATACCCTGGATCTACTTTTGTCCCGTGGAATAAATATTGTGCATCTAAATGTTTTTCCTCATAATCCTGGACTATCGGACCACCATTTTATTACGTTTGCAATCTCAACAAATAATCTGCTCAGACCCCAACCAAAGATTATCAAAAGCTACGCTATAAATTCTGACAACCCAAAAATTCCTAGATACCCTTCCAGACTCCACCTACCCAAGGACGTCGGAGTACAACAATCAGTTAACCACCTAACTGAGGATTTAAATGTAACCTTGCGTAATACCCTAGATGCAGTTGCACCCCTAAAAACAAAAAAAAATTGTCTCAAGAAATTAGCTCCCTGGTATACAGAACATACCTGAGCCCTGAAGCAAGCTTCCAGAAAATTGGAATGGAAATGGAGCTCCACCAAACCTCTGACTAGCTTGGAAAGATCGAAGTGCCCTCACTGCTGCTTGATCAGCATACTTTTCCAACCGAATTGAGGAGAATAAGAAAAATCCCAAATTTATTTTTGATACTGTCGCAAAGTTAACTAAAAAGCAGCATTCCCCAAGAGAGGATGGCTTTCACTTTAGCAGTGATGAATTCATGAACTTCTTTGACGAAAAGATCATGATCATTAGAAAGCAAATTACGGACTCCTCTTTGAATCTGCGTATTTCTCCAAAGCTCAGTCGCCCGATAGTTTTTTACATTTTCCGGGTCAATGTTGGGCTTTTTCAAGAGAGGCTTTATTACTGCCACTTTTAGTGAGTTTGGCACACATCCGGAGGATAGGGAGCTGTTTATTATGTTCAACATAGGAGGGCCAAGCACAGGAAGTAGCTCTTTCAGTAGTTTAGTTGGAATAGGGTCCAGTATGCAGCTGGAAGGTTTAGAGGCCATTACTATTTTCATGAATGTGTCAAGAGATATACGATTAAAAAACTTGAGTGTCTCCATTGATCCTAGGTCCTGGCAGTTCTGTACAGACTTTCCCTCAAAAAATGTCGAAAAAGCTGTTGTGCAGTAACTCACTGCCTTCCTGAAGGCAAATAATGTATACGAAATGCTTCAGTCTGGTTTTAGACACCATCATAGTACTGACACTGCACTCGTGACCTTTTAATGGTGTCAGACCAAGGCTCTGCATATGTCCTCGTGCTCCTAGACCTTAATGCTGCTTTTGACACCATTGATCACCACATTATTTTGGAGAGATTGGAAACCTTAATTGGTCTACACGGACAAGTTCTTGCCTGGTTTAGATCTTATCTGTCGGAAAGATATCAGTTCGTCTCTGTGGATAGTTTGTCCTCTGACAAATCAATTGTATGTTTTGGTGTTCCTCAAGGTTCCATTTTCTCTATATATTCTACCTCTTGGTGATGTCATTTGGAAACACAATGTCAACTTTCACTGCTATGCGGATGACACACAGCTGTACATTTCGATGAAACATGGTGAAGCCCCAAAATTGCCTACCCTGGAAGCCTGTGTTTCAGACATAAGGAAGTGTATGGCGGCAAATGTTTTACTTTTGAACTCAGACAAAACAGAGATGCTAGTTCTAGGTCCCAAGAAACAAAGAGATCTGCTGTTTGATCTGAAAATTAACCTTGATGGTTGTACAGTCGTCTCAAATAAAACTGTGAAGGACCTCGGCGTTACTCTGGACCATGATCTCTCTTTTGACGAACATATCAAGAATATTTCCAGGGCAGCTTATTTCCATCTTTGTAACATTGCATAATCAGAAACTTTTTGTCCAGAAATGATGCAGAAAAGCTAATCCATGCTTTTGTCACTTCTAGATTAGAATACTGCAATGCTCTACACTCCGGCTACCCGGATAAAGCACTAAATAAACTTCAGTTAGTGCTAGAGACAGCTGCTAGAATCTTGACTAGAACCAAAAAATGTGATCATGTTACTCCAGTGCTAGCCACTGGCTTCCCGTTAAGGCTAGGGCTGATTTCAAGGTTTTTCTGCTAACCTAAAAAGCATTAAATGGACTTGCTCCTACCTATCTCTCCGATTTGTCCTGCCGTACATACCTACACGTACGCTATGGTCACAAGAGGCAGGCCTCCTTATTGTCCCTAGAATTTTTAGCAAACATCGGAGAGCTCCATTTTTATGGAATGGTCTGCCTATCCATGTGAGAGACGCAGACTCGGTCTCAACCTTTGTAGACTAATCTCTTCAGTAGGTCCTATGATTGAGTGTAGTCTGGCCCAAGGGTGCGAAGGTGAACGGCAAGGCACTGGAATGATGAACCGCCCTTGCTGTCTCTGCCTGGCCGGCTCCCCTCTCTCCACTGGGATTCTCTGCCTCTGATCCTATTACGGGGGTTGAGTCACTGGCTTACTAGTGCTCTTCCATGCTGACCTTAGGAGGGGTGCGTCACGTCGTGCCAGGCTTTTTTGCGTTATACTCGACTTGAGTGGGTTGAGTCACTGATGTGATCTTCCTGTCCGGTCTTGCGCCCCCTTGGGCTCGTGCGGTGGAGGAGATCTTCGTGGGCTATATTCAGCCTTGTCTCAGGGTAGTAAGTTGGTGGTCTGTTGATATCCCTCTAGTGGTGTGGGGCTGTGTTTTGGCAAAGTGGCTGGGGTTATATCCTGCCTGGTTGGCCCTGCTCAAATTTAGCTGTAATTTAAGATTTTTATTCAAAAAGCATTACAAGAATATTGCAGTTTTGATTTTGTCCAAAATAACAGTTAGCAAAATCAGGTAAATTAATCAACACACTTTCTTTAACCTCAAAGTCAACTAGTTTTGACATCGCATTGTTGTTTTTAGCCGTATAGTTTATGTATTTTTGATGTTTTCAGTGTATTTTGAACACTTTCAGACAATGCAATAAAAAAAACGGATTGACTCTGACAACAGTAATTTTAACATGTTAAAAAGTCTAAATATGGAGACACGGAACGCTAGCTTCTCAATTTTTTTACTGGGCTTCTTCAAATGGTCACTGACCAACATATGAAGAAGAGAGGCATACTCCTGCAGCAGAAACACTACGAATGGATGGCTCAGAAACAGGGGTGTAGTGCTGCCGGAGCGCAGAGGAGCAACGCTCCCTTACTTTTTTCAATTTGAGAATACATGGAGCTGGTAAAACTATTTCTGGAAAATTCATTCAGATAAATTCTAAATAAATTATATTAAAATTCCATGAAAAACGATAGAATGACAAACCAAATAAGTATTTAGAGCAGCCTAGAGGGACGTAAGTGGTGGTTTCTTCCCTGCCTTCTTGTCACACCCTGGTTCTGGGGACTGTATATGTTGAGCCAGGGTGTGTAGATTCTATGTGTTTTGTGTTCTATGTTAATTATCTAGTTGTTCTATTTCTATGTTGGCCAGAGTGGTTCTCAATCAGAGGCAACGAGTGTCAGCTGTTGCTGGTTGTCTCTGATTGGGAACCACATTTAGACAGGCTGTTTTCCCACAGTAGTTGTGGAATCTTGTTCCGTGTTGGTTGTGTTTAGACCTAGGACGTCACGTTATCATTTATTGTTTTGTTTATCGTGTGATACTTAATAAAGTAAAGTATGTTCGCTCATCACGCTGCGCCTTGGTCCTCATCCTTCGACGTTCGTGACAGAAGATCCCACCATACCAGGACCAAGCAGCGTGTCCAGGAACACACGCAGGAGGTAACTCTAGTGGATGTCCTCCTCGGTTGGGGGCAGATTACGGAGGAGGAGGCCGTCCCGGTACCGGAAGGCTATGAAGGGGGAGACCCAGGCAGGAGAGGGAGCAACGGCGTCAACAGTGTTGTCGGCGGACGGACGAGAGGCAACCCCAAAATATTTTTAGGGGGCACACGGCATGGGCGATGGGGCAGCAGGAGGCAGCTACAGGGCGTATTGGGAGGTTAGGTGAGGAGGCCACCAGGTTAAGGGGGCTATTGGTCCAGAGGGAGCAGGAGTTAGTGGTTCAGAGGGGAGGAGCTACTGGAGGCGATAAGGGAGAAGGAGAAAGTAGAGGCACGACGAGAGGAACTGTGTAGGCAGCTGAGGGAGCGGAGGGTTGTGAAGAAACCCAGTCCCGCTCCTCACACCAAGCAAGTGGTGTGTGTCACCAGTCCGGTCCGGCCCGTTCCTGCTCCCCGCACTAAGTTGATGGTGCGCGTCGCCAGCCCGGCCCGGCCTGTTCCTGCCCCTCGCACCAAGCCTACGGTGCGCGTCGCCAGCCCGGCCCGGCCTGTTCCTGCTCCTCGCACCAAGCCTACGGTGCGGGTCGCCAGCCCGGCCCGGCCTGTTCCTGCTCCCCGCACCAAGCTAATGGTGCGCGTCGCCAGCCCGGCCCGGCCTGCCCCTGCCCCTCGCACCAAGCCTACGGTGCGCGTCGCCAGCCCGGCCCGGCCTGTTCCTGCTCCCCGCACCAAGCTAATGGTGCGCGTCGCCAGCCCGGCCCGGCCTGTTCCTGCCCCTCGCACCAAGCCTACGGTGCGCGTCGCCAGCCCGGCCCGGCCTGTTCCTGCTCCCCTCACCAAGCTAATGGTGCGCGTCGCCAGCCCGGCCCGGCCTGTTCCTGCTCCCCGCACCAAGCCTACGGTGCGCGTCGCCAGCCCGGCCCGGCCTGTTCCTGCCACTCGCACTAAGCCAGGGGTGCGAGTCGTCAGCCCGGTACGGCCTGTTCCTGCCACTCGCACTAAGCCAGGGGTGCGAGTCGTCAGCCCGGTACGGCCCGTTCCTGCTCCACGCACCAAGCCAGGGGTGCGCGTCGTCAGCCCGGTCCGGCCCGTTGCTGCTCCACGCACCAAGCCAGGGGTGCGCATCGTCAGCCCGGTCCGGCCCGTTCCTGCTCCACGCACCAAGCCAGGGGTGCGCGTCGTCAGCCCGGTCCGGCCCGTTGCTGCTCCACGCACCAAGCCAGGGGTGCGCATCGTCAGCCCGGTCCGGCCCGTTCCTGCTCCACGCACCAAGCCAGGGGTGCGCGTCGTCAGTCCGGCACAACCCGTGCCTGGGTCACCGGTGCCTGGTCAGGTACCGGTCAGCTGCTCCACACCGGAGCCTAAGCAATCCGCTCCTACGATGTCCAATCCAGCTCCAGCCAGCGGGGCCAGACCGGACCAGGGGCGCTACGGGGGGATTGTTGGAGGGTGGTGGTCAAGCCCGGAGCCGGAACCGCCTCCGAGGAGGAATGCCCACCCAGCCCTCCCCTGTTTGGTTTATGTTTAGGCGCGGTCGCAGTCCGCGCCTTTGGGGGTACTGTCAAACCCTGGTTCTGGGGACTCTATATGTTGAGCCAGGGTGTGTAGATTCTATGTGTTTTGTGTTCTATGTTAATTATCTAGTTGTTCTATTTCTATGTTGGCCAGAGTGGTTCTCAATCAGAGGCAACAAGTGTCAGCTGTTGCTGGTTGTCTCTGATTGGGAACCACATTTAGACAGGCTGTTTTCCCACAGTAGTTGTGGGATCTTGTTCCGTGTTGGTTGTGTTTAGACCTAGGACGTCACGTTATCGTTTTGTTTATCGTGTTATACTTAATAAAGTAAAGTATGTTCGCTCATCACGCTGCGCCTTGGTCCTCATCCTTCGACGTTCGTGACACTTCTCTCCTGCGGTGGTGAGAATGATGAACTATATAGGCTACGTGTGTGCACTGTTGAGGCCTGTCGAATGCTTGACCACTTTGGCCAATCAGAAAATTGAAAAATGCCTTTTTGTTCATAAAACTCCACGGACCCCCTCTCTACTCTTGCGCACTGGAACCCAGAACGATATGTGACCACTTGGTTATGGTAACACCATTCTGCCGAGGACACCCAAACCAGACTGGCCACCGCAAAGCCCAAGAAGCAGGGCCAGCGTTATGGGCGGGCCTAGGGGGCTTGGCCCATCCTACCGTACTGTCTTGCCTGTCCTAGTAAAATATTTAAATATTGATCATTTATTTGACCGAGACGCTCGCCGACAGAAAGACGCATCAATCTCAGATAAAGCATCCGAGCGAGCGAAACAGCGCCCCTCTTTCTCAATATGTGTAGACCATGTATCTTATGATGTCTGGACCAAAAGTGTCTGGCATGCCATACTCCAGACAGCATCAGGTACATGGGCTACATATAGTAAGACAGAGGAGCGCTGTTTCACTCACTCTGATGTTTTCTCCGGTGAGAGAGTTTCAGCAGAGAGGAAGAGGCGAAGCGAGAGGGCTCACTCTCGCCAAAATCTGTCCAGAATAAGCCCAATGCGTTTGTATGGGCATAATATGCAGACCTAAGCTTGTCACCTGCCTTCCCGCCTTCGGGACAATGACTCCCATTGTTAGGGCGGAGACATTAGTATCTTGTCATTAAATACAGATCCCTGGTTTCAGCCTCTTGTTAATTGGAAAGGAAAGTTGGCAGGTACACAGTGCACTGTTAGGATGCTGGCTTCCTCTAAGGTAAATTGATGTTTTGCCCAAATTATATAATTACTCCTGTCTAAATAAAAACATTCAAAATACTTCACCAGAGAGCATGACTTAGCCACAGAGGATCATTAGCTTCTTTACATTTTTTTGCTGTTGATTGTTTCAAATCACAAGTGTGTATGTCTATGCCTATTTGGGAAGCCCGCAATTTGGGCAGCACGTGTTGCAAAATGTCTAGCTGATTGAGTTGCGGCATCTAAAATATGTGTGAAAATAATGTGTCTTGAGTAGAATTTAAAATGTTGCGACAAGAAGAAGGGGAGGGGTGTGTGGTGAAGATTTGGTTTGTGTCTCTCTCCAGAATGCATGCACTCAGCTCTCCAGAATTATTGCACATTCATTGTTTCATTCTGTGAATTGTTTGCCATTTGATTGTTTCGTTTTTTAATCAGGTCCCCATTACATATGTCACCAGTAGGTCTAGTAAATGTACCGTTAATCCCACGTCATTTAGTTACATTAATTTCTCTTAATGCATGTATTAATTAGTCATTTACCTGTAGGAAAATGTAGGAAAGTGCCCATTTGGCAAAGTCTGATTTCTGATTGTCTTAACTCACCACATCTACCACTAAAAAGCTGAGCTCCTCCGCCAGTTTCTATTTGTCGGCTTTTGGCCGACAGTGCATAAAAAAAGTACTCATTTTGTTTTTTCCGTCATCAATCCACACACAATAACCCATTATGACAAAGCAAAAACAGGGTTTTAGACATTTTTGCAACAAACAAAAAAACGGACGTATCACATTTACATAAGTATTCATACCCTTTACTCAGTACTTTGTTGAAGCACCTTTGGCAGCGATTACAGCCATGAGTCTTCTTTGGTATGATGCTACAAGCTTGGCACACCTGTATTTGGGAGTTTCTCCCATTCTTCTCTGCAGATCCTCTCAAGCTATGTCACGTTGAATGGGGAGAGTCGCTGCACAACTATTTTCAGATCTCTCCAGAGATGTTAGATCGGGTTCAAGTCCGGGCTCTGGCTGGGCCACTCAAGGACATTCAGAGAGTTGTCCCGAAGCCACTCCTGCATTGTCTTGGCTGTGTGCTTAAGGTCGTTGTCCTGTTGGAAGGTGAACCTTCGCCCCAGTCTGAGGTCCTGAGCGCTCTGGAGCAGGTTTTCATAAAGGATCTCTCTGTACTTTGCTCCGTTCATCTTTCCCTCGATCCTGACTAGTCTCCCAGTCCCTGCCGCTGAAAAACATCCCCACAGCATGATGCTGCCACCACCATGCTTCACCATAGGGATGGTGCCAGGTTTCCTCCAAACGTGACGCTTGGCATTCAGGCCAAAGAGTTCAATCTTGGTTTCATCAGACCAGAGAATCTTGTTTCTCATGGTCTGAGAGTCTTTCGGTGCCCTTTGGCAAACTTCAAGTGGGCTGTCATGTGCCTTTTACTGAGGAGTGGCTTCTGTCTGGCCACTCTACCAAAAAGGCCTGATTGGTGGAGTACTGCAGAGATGGTTGTCCTTCTGGAAGGTTCTCCCATCTCCACAGAGGAACTCTGGAGCTCTGTCAGAGTGACCATCCGTTTCTTGGTCACCTCCCTTACCAAGGCCCTTCTCCCCCGATTGCTCAGTTTGGCCGGGCGGCCAGCTCTAGGAAGAGTCTTGGTGGTTCTAAGTTTCTTCCATTTAAGAATGATGGAGGTGTTCTTGGGGACCTTCAATGCTGTAGAAATGTTGGTAGCCTTCTCCAGATCTGTGCCTCGACACAATCCTTTCTCAGAGCTCTACGGACAATTCCTTCGACCTCATGGCTTGGTTTTTGCTCTGACATGCACTGTCAACTGTGGGACCTTATATAGACAGGTGTGTGCCTTTCCAAATCATGCCCAATCAACGGAATTTACTCCAATCAAGTTGTAGAAACATTTTAAGGATGATCAATGGACACAGGATGCACCTGAGCTCAATTTTGAGTCTCATAGCAAAGGGTCTGAATACTTATGTAAATAAGGTATTTCTGTTTTTAAAAAACCTGTTTTCGCTTTGTCATTGTGGGGTATTGTGTGTAGATTGATTAGGAAAATGTTTTATTTAATCAATTTTAGAATAAGGCTGTAACGTAACAAAATGTGGAAAAAGTCAAGGGGTCTGAATACATTCTGAATGCACTGTATGTATTTTACTTAGTTGACGATGGAAGTCATAGGCCTAATGCTCTGAGTTCTATGCACTCATTTATTTAACCGACAATGGACCACTGTGTATCAATGTGTCCATATGGCAGAGGCTGCTGCTCTCACCTTAGTTGAATTTTAACTTTGAGATTTTTCTCATTTTACCTCAGAATTTTATGATTAAACACGTGACAATGATTTTGAGAAACCAAAACTTTATTATTGAAATGAAACTGTTACATACAAAAATGCGCATTTAAAAATACACATAACTGTCACGCAGATCGGTAGGAATGGTAGGATAAATTGTAAGCTTCCCCAAACTTGAAACTTGCAAGCTGCCTATGGTCTTTACTATAAAACCCATTTAAAGGTCCCATGAAAAAAAATGTGGCTTGTATTCATGGATGCCAAGAGAAGCCAGGCTTCCCCAAAAAATTGACCAAGAAAAATTGAAAAAAACACAAACTAATGGAAGTTCAATATGTTCAATATGTAGCTAGATGTAGAAGGCTAATGTTAATTAGCTAACGTTGCACATGAAAGGAAGTTAGGCTAGCAAGCAGGCATTTTAGCCAGGTAGCTTAGGACAACAAAAAATAAAAGCGTGTACTGTATGAGTAATAGACCGTTTCGTCAACATGAAAGAGAGCCCTGCTTATGGTTATAAGGCCCTCCCCCGCCCTCCTTTCGGCAAATCTGACCATGACTCCATTTTGCTCCTCCCTTCCTATAGGCAGAAACTCAAACAGGAAATACCTGTGCTAAGGACTATTCAACGCTGGTCTGACCAATCGGAATCGGAAATGGTGACTGAGTTTATCAGGAAGTGTATAGGTGATGTTGTGCCCACTGTGACTATTAAAACCTACCCTAACCAGAAACCGTGGATAGATGGCAGCATTCGCGCCAATCTGAAAGCGCAAACAACCACATTCAACCATGGCAAGGTGACTGGAAATATGGCAGAATACAAAAAGTGTAGCTACCCACTCTGCAAGGCAATTAAACTGGCAGAACATCAGTATAGAGACAAAGTGGAGTCACAATTCAACGGCTCAGACACGAGACGTATGTGGCAGGTTCTACAGACAATCACGGACTATAAAAGGAAAACCAGCCACGTCGCCGACACCGACGTCTCGCTTCCAGACAAGCAAAACACCTTCTTCGCCCGCTTTGAGGATCACACAGTGCCACTGACGAGGCCCACTACCAAGGACTGTGGCCTCTCCTTCTCCGTGGCCGACGTGATTAAGACATTTAAGCATGTTAACCCCCGCAAGGCTGCCGGCCCAGACGGCCTCCCTAGCCGCGTCCTCAGAGCATGCGCAGACCAGCTGGCTGGTGTGTTTATGGACATATTCATTCTCTCCCTTTCCTAGTCTGCTGTTACCACATGCTTCAAGATGGACACCATTGTTCCTGTACCCAAGAAAGCAAAGGTAACTGAACTAAATGACTATCGCCCTGTAGCACTCACCTCTGTCATCATGAAGTGCTTTGAGAGACTAGTCAAGGATCATATGACCTCTACCTTACCTGTCACCCTAGACCCATTTCAATTTGCTTACCGCCCCCAATAGATCCACAGACGATGCAATCACCATCACACTGCACACTGCGCTATCCCATCTGGACAAGAGGAATACCTATGTAAGAATGCTGTTCATTGACTATAGCTCAGCATTCAACACCATAGTACCCTCCAAGCTCATCATCAAGCTCAAGGCCCTGGGTCTGAACCCCGCCCTGTGCAACTGGGTCCTGGACTACCTAACGGGCCGCCCCCAAGTGGTGAAGGTAGGAAACAACATCTCCACTTCGCTGATCCTCAACACTGGGGCCCCACAAGGGTGCGTGCTCAGCCCACTCCTGTACTCCCTGTTCATCCATGACTGCGTGGCCAAGCACGCCTCCAATTCAATCATCAAGTTTGCAGACGACACAACAGTAGTAGGCTTGATTACCAACAATGACGAGACCGCCTACAGGAGGAGGTGAGGGCTCTGGCATCAACCACCTGAGCCACTGCCTGTTCACCCCGCTATCATCCAGAAGGCGAGGTCAGTACAGGTGCATCAAAGCTGGGACCGAGAGACTGAAAAACAGCTTCTATCTCAAGGCCATCAGACTGTTAAATAGCCATCACTAGCCGGCTACCACCCGGTTACGCAACCTTGCACCTTAGAGGCTGCTGCCCTAGACTTGGAATCACTGGCCACTTTAATAATGAAACACTAGTCACTTTAATAATGTTTAAATATTTTTGCTTTACTCATCTCATATCTATATACTGTATTCTATTCCACTGCATTTTAGTCTATGCCACTCTGACATTGCTCGTCCTAATATTACTTTTAGATTTGTGTGTATTGTGTGTATTGTTGTGAATTTTTAGATACTACTGCACTGTTGGAGCTAGAAACACAAGCATTTCGAGACACCCGCAATAACATCTGCTAAATATGTGTATGTGACCAATACAATTTGATTTGATCAGAGCAGCTTGGAGCTACTTCTGTCGTCGGTCTGCACTTCCAATTTTTCATTCTCGGTCTGCAGAGGAACAAAGACGGGGTCCTCCTGATCATGACCTTCTTCGAGGTCTCGCTCTTTCATCACCAAGGCTGGTGCTGTCCAGATGGATCCAACTCCTCTTCAGAGGCACTTGTGTTTGACACCTCTCCAGTGTTGGAAACACACTTTCTGGGGACTGGGAATGGACAGGGTCCTTGTGCACAAATCGCTCCTTGCCACCTCTCTCCTGCAGGACTGTGAACACTGGTAGGTCTGGACTATTCTGTTTAAGCATAAGATACGGGATGGGTTCCCAGTAGTCCTGAATCTTGTTACGGCATCTTGGCTTGTGGTTCCTCAGTAGAACCCTGTCCTCAAGGGGAATGAGAGCCTCTCTGGATTTTATGTCATACAGTATGTGCATTTTCTTGACGCAGCTTCCTTGTTCGCCTTGTCAAGGGCTAGCTCACATGCCAGCTTCAGTCTGTCGTGATGTGAGAGCACCCACTCATCCAGCGTTGATGCACCTTCGCCGCCAGGCTCATCCTCCATCTGGAAGTCAAGCGGCAACCTTGGATCTGCGGCGAACATCTGGTAAAATGGTGGGTAGCCAGTCGAGCTGTGGATGTGGCTGTTGTAGGCCATTACCAGCTCAGGCAGATGTTCTTTCCATCTTCTCTTGTTGTTGTTAGGCAAAGCACTCAGCATCTCGTGCATGGTCCTATTGAACCTCTCACAGATTCCGTTCCCCTGGGGATGGTAGGGAGTTGTTCTGCTTTTAGAGATTCCGTACAGAGAACAGAGCTCATGAATGACACTAGCCTCGATGCTCCTCCCCTGATCTGAATGTAGGTGGGCTGAACATCCATAATAAGCAAACCAATACTTCACCAGTGCCTGGGCTGTTGTTCTTGCAGTCTGGTTGCATGTGGGAACTGCCACGGTGAGTCTGGTGAACATATCAGTTAGAACCAGTACATTTTCATAGCCCTCACAGGGCTCCATAATCCATGGCCAGGACTTGACGTGGGGTGCAGACATTGGAACAGGTGAGGGGTATCTTGTTCTTAGGGAAAACATCACGTGCAAGCGTGTACCTGCGACCATCCTGATTAATTCCAACCCAGTAGTATTTTCTCCGTAGACTCTCAAGCGTACCCTTCAGGCCGGAATGACCTTCATGATCATGGCGTGCTTCAAACACTGCAACTTTGAAGGTCTCAGGCACAACAAGTTGCATAGTCTCCTCTCCCTCTTTTGTGTGAATAATACTTCTGTACAATACCCCCTCTTTTGTGCGTAACCTACACCACTCTCTGTGCAGCCGGGTCCCTTTGGGGGTGAAACACCTAACCTCTGACCACTTTGGCTTTACACCACATTCCACAGCTTTGAACAACGTTGTGATGTTGGTATCAACAAGTTGGAGCTCACAAAGGGATCTCTGATGCTCGAACTTTGTCACATTCCAACCTGGTTGTTGTTGCATCTTCTCTTTGTGGCCACAGACAAGCTCGAACCTCACTTGGTTGAATTGTGAAGAAATCTCCTCCAGCATCCATGGCCTCAGGCTCCACTGGGTTCTGTAACCTTGACAGTGTGTCTGCATTCTGATTGATTCTTCCTGGTTTGTATCGGATCTCAAAATCAAACTCAGCCAGCTGGGCAGCCCATCTCTGTTCGATGGCACTCAGGTTAGCACTGTCTAGATACTTGAGAGGATTGTGATCTGAGTACGCCACAAACTTTGAGTACAAGAGGTACTCAAAGAGGTACATCCCATTTAGGGCAAGAAGCTCCAGTTTGAATGCACTGTAGTGCTTGTCATTCAATTCTGATCTGTGTAGTCCCTGACTGGCGTACGCCAGTACTCTCTCTACTCCATCTTGCTGTTGGCTTAACACAGCACCCAGGCCATTGAAGCTTGCATCTGTGCTCAAGATAAATGGCTCTATGAAGTCAGTGTATGCCAAGAAAGGCGTTGTGGTAAGTTTATCTTTTAGTTGGTCTAACGCCAGCTGACAGGCCACATCCCATCGGAAAGGGAGTGCAAGGGAGCTGCAATCCGAGAAAAGTTAGGGTCAAACATTCGGTAATAGCTCATAAACCCCAAAGCCTGGCGGACATCACAAGGGCATTTGGGGGTGGGCCAGTCTCTTACCACTGTGGTTTTTCCTTCATCGACACGGACACCCTCGACTGAGATGATGTGTCCCAGGAACTGCACGTCTTGCTTGATAAGATGGCATTTGCTTGGTTTAAGTTTCAGACCACACTCTCTGAGCTTCGAGAACGCTGTACCAAGCCTTTCCACATGTGACTCGAAGTCGCTGGAGAAAGCCAAGATATCATCGAGGTATATCAATAGCATCTCGAACAGGTGATCACCCAGCACTGACTCCATTAACCTTTGGAAGGTTGCTGGAGCATTTGACAAACCAAAAGGCATCCTGGTCCACTTGAATAAGCCAAACGGGGTGGTGACCGCAGTCTTTGCCTGGTCACGTGGATCCATTGCAACTTGGACGTACCCAGAGGTAAGGTCAAGGGTGGAGAACAGCTTAGCCTTTCCTAGAACACCCAAAGAGTCTTCAAACCTTGGTAAGGGGTAGGCATCCTTGCATGTGACACTGTTCAATCCATGATAGTCGCAGCAAAACCTTACACTGCTGTCCTTCTTCTTAAAGATCACTGCTGGTAATGCCCACGGGCTGTAGCTCTTCTTAGGATCGCCTGTGCCACAAGGTCCATTACATGTTTCTTAAACTCCTGGTAAACCTGAGGGGAGACGCGGCGGTGGCGCTGCTTTATTGGCTCTGCATCCCCTGTTGGTATATGGTGCTTGACCTGATCTGTGTAGCCGTAATCGTTGTCTGTCTTGGAGAACACGTCTAAGTTTCTCTGGAGTATCTGAATGAACAGACTCCTCTGTTGGTCTGTTAAGTGCTCGAGGTCCACATCCACAGCAACCAGAAGGTCCTGGACATGGCTGGTTGGGTCTGCCCCTTCATGGGCCGGTAGACAAACATGAACCTAATTTTCTTTTTCTTCAAACACTACAAAGTCTGGGGGCACAATCTCTGCAGGCCTGCTTATCTCAGCCACTCTGGCACGTGGGTGCAAGGATATCACCTTCTTGCTGGTGTTCACAACTCTGACTGGTATGCGTTGGTTCTCGACTTGAGTCAGCACATGTGCCCTGATGGCAACGAGACAAATGATGTGGGCATGACTAAGACCTGACACCGTTCCACCCCCTCTGGAATTAAGCATCTCCCTTGCACAATCTTCTCGCTCCACGGTGGAACAACCACTCTCTGTCCAGCAACCCATACAAAACGGAGACATCCTGGTCTCTCCAGTGCCTGTCCCTGCTGATGTACCTTAGCCCAGATACGAGACATGTGCTTGCTACCACAAGAGTCAGGAATTTCCATGTGGCTGGGAAAAGAACCGAAAATTTCACTGAACTCCTTCAAGACATTCATGCCCAGAATGCCCTGCACCCCAGACTCATCTTGGTAGGGTTCATCCGAGTGTTTGACAACAAAAACACACTTCCCCTGAAAGACACGTCCCATTCACTCTATATCAGCCTCCATGCATCCTATGACAGGGATATCCAATCCATTTGCAGTGGTCAACTTGACCCAGCTTGCATCAGTGAGAGATGGCCCTCCAAAGCTGCTGAGGAAGTGAGTGGCTTACACTGTTGTAACCTCCGACCCAGTGTCAATCAAGCACTTGGTCTTCACACCACCAATGCTTACCTCTCGCCAGCATTTCACTCTTCGCTCTTGAAGCTGCACTTAAAGTCTGACTACCGAAAACTGAAGACCTGGACTGCCCCTCCTCATCGCTTCCCTTCAGATACTTGTACTTTATGCAATTTCTCTTCAAGTGGCCAGGCTCCTTATAGAAATAGCATACAGTGCCTTGCAAAAGTATTCATCCCCCTTGGCGTTTTTCCTATTTCGTTGCATTACAACATGTAATTTAAATGGATTTTTATTTGGATTTCATGTAATGGACATACACAAAATAGTCCAAATTGGTGAAGTGAAATGAAAAAAATAACTTGTTTCAAAAAATTCTAAAAAATAAATAACGGAAAAGTGGTGTGTGCATATGTATTCACCCCCTTTGCTATGAAGCCCCTAAATAAGACCTGGTGCAACCAATTACCTTCAGAAGTCACATCATTAGTTAACTAAAGTCTGTTCTGAAAGGCCCCAGAGTCTGCAACACTACTAAGCAAGGGGCACCACCAAGCAAGCGGCACCATGAAGACCAAGGAGCTCTCCAAACAGGTCAGGGACAAAGTTGTGGAGAAGTACAGATCAGGATTGGATTATAAAAATTTTTCGAAACTTTGAACATCCCACGGAGCACCATTAAATCCATTATTAAAAAGTTGAAAGAATATGGCACCACCACAAACCTGCCAAGAGAGGGCCGCCCACCAAAAGTCACGGACCAGGCAAGGAGGGCATTAATCAGAGAGGCAACAAAGAGACCAAAGATAACCCTGAAGGAGCTGCAAAGCTCCACAGCGGAGATTGGAGTATCTGTCCATAGGACCACTTTAAATACCGTACACTCCACAGAGCTGGGCTTTACGGAAGAGTGGCCAGAAAAAAAGCCATTGCTTAAAGAACAAAATAAGTAAACACGTTTGGTGTTCGCCAAAAGGCATGTGGGAGACTCCCCAAACATATGGAAGAAGGTACTCTGCTCAGATGAGACTAAAATTGAGCTTTTTGGCCATCAAGGAAAACGCTATGTCTGGCACAAACCCAACACCTCTCATCACCCTGAGAACACCATCCCCACAGTGTAGCATGGTGTTGGCAGCATCATGCTGTGGGGATGTTTTTCATCGGCAGGGACTGGGAAACTGGTCAGAATTGAAGGAATGATGGATGACGCTAAATACAGGGAAATTCTTGAGGGAAACCTGTTTCAGTCTTCCAGAGATTTGAGGCAGGACAATGACCCTAAGCATACTGCTAAAGCAACACTCAAGTGGTTTAAGGGGAAACATTTAAATGTATTGGAATGGCCTAGTCAAAGCTCAGACCTCAATCCAATCGAGAATTTGTGGTATGACTTAAAGATTACTGTACACCAGCGGAACCCATCCAACTTGAAGGAGCTGGAGCAGTTTTGCCCTGAAGAATGGGCAAAAACCCCAGTGGCTAGATGTGCCAAGCTTATAGAGACATACCCCAAGAGACTTGCAGCTGTAATTGCTGCAAAATTGCTGGGGGGGGTGAATAGTTATGCATGCTCAAGTTTTCTGTTTTTTTTGGTCTTATTTCTTGTTTGTTTCACAATAACAAATATTTTGCATCTTCAAAGTGGTAGGCATGTTGTGTTAATCAAATGATACAAACCCCCCAAAAATCTATTTTAATTCCAGGTTGTAAGGCAACAAAATAGGAAAAATGCCAAGGGGGGTGAATACTTTCACAAGCCACTGTAAATACTATGCATGCCAGTCTGTCTTGGCTAAGAGTTGAGGAGAGACTGACTGCATCACTTCTTCTTTTTATAAGAAACATTAATGTGTTGAAAATCCCAAATTGTTTGCATGGTCAACTTACACACAGCTCTTACACACACACTTACCCCACCAGACATGCCACCAGGGGTCTTTTCACAGTCCTCAAATTCAGAACAAATTCAAGAAAGCGTACAGTATTATATAGTAATTTGCAATTCCATATGTGGAAACTTTGCTACAGCAAAATGTTAATACCACCTTTTCACATGTGAGCAGATTAACACTATTTCACCACCACAAGTGAACTTACAATTCTACATGTGAAAGTGAAATTTTCACATGAGAAAGTTTTCAACATGTGAAACTGCACATTTAAAATGTTTTATTTTTGTAAGGGATGTGTGTGTGTACGAGTGTATGTGTGTCCGTAAGTGTGTGCACCTGTTTGTTGGTGTGTGTACCTGTCTGTGAGTGTGTGTGTATGTGCACTTTATAGCAGCTGTTTAGCTCTACAGCAGTTAGCTTTACAGCAGTGTGTGCTTCCAGGCAAGTTTCTCTCTAATTGGTAACAGTTGATACTTTATTGTAGGAGACAGTCTGTGTGCTTCTTCACCGGGTCGATGTTTCCAATATAATGGCCGACTGAGACTTCCCATTTCCATCCACAAAGGAGCTTAGCTATGGGAACATATCAGACTGCCTCCTATTTCTTTGACATTTTACTACATTACCCTTTCCTTTTTCATGCCTGTTGCACTGTATTTGTTTGTATTAATGTGTTATGGTTTCTTTTTTTACTAGTTTTGAACTTCTCTTCTGAAGGGTGACTTTCTCCCCATACTATATAGTGCCTTCAGAAAGTATTCACACCCCTTGACCTTTTCCACATTTTGTTGTGTTACAGCCTGAATTTAAAATGTATTACATTTAGATTTTGTCACTGGCCTACACACAATACCCCATAATGTCAAAGTGGAATTATGTTTTTCGAAATGTTTACAAATTAATTAAATGAAAAGCTGAAATGTCTTGAGTCAATAAGTATTCAACCCCTTTATTATGGCAAGCTTAAATAAGTTCAGGAGTAAACATTTGCTTAACAAGATACATATTAAGTTGCTTGGACTCAATCTGTGTGCAATAATAGTGTTTAACATGATTTTTGAATGACTACCTCATCTCTGTATCCCACACATACAAATATCTGTAAGGTCCTTCGGTCGAGCAGTGAATTTCAAACACAGATTAAACCACAAAGGCCAGGGATGTTTTCCAATGCCTTACAAAGAAGGGCACCTATTGAAAGATAAGTAAAAATAAAAAGTAGACATTGAATATCAGTGGAGGCCCCTCAGAGGAGGAAAGGGAAGACCATCCTCCTCAGGGGATTTACAATTGTAAAACGTTAAAAAAGTTATCCTTTCTAGATAAAACTATACTAAATATAATCACGTCACCAAATAACTGATTAAAACACACTATTTTTTAAAAGAAGGTATACAGTAGCCTCAACAGCACTCTGTAGGGTAGCACCATGATGTAGCCGGAGGACAGCTAGCTTCCGTCCTCCTCTGGGTACATTGACTTCAATACAAAACCTAGGAGGCTCATGGTTCTCACGCCCTTCCATAGACTTACACAATAATATGACAACTTCCGGAGGACGTCCTTGCAGCATGAACTGACATGTTGTCCACTGTCGTAGTAAATATATAATGTTATAGCTTGGTCTGACTAAAATCTTGTGCATGACCCATTTTGTGTTGGGCATTTGTTTTCAATCAATGCTGTTCCTATCCAATAACAATGGACAAAAGGGTCCTATCTTGTCAGCCTTGTCAGCAGGTGGCCAAGGACAACACCCACGCCATAGGTCTCTCAGTTCTTCCAACTCACGAGTTCTTGCTCTGAGGACACACACACACACACACACACACACACACACACACACACACACACACACACACACACACACACACACATCATCACTGATAAAACACACACACACACACACACACACACACACACACACACACATCATCACTGATAACACACACACACACACACACACACACACACACATCATCACTGATAACACACACACACACACACACACCCACACACACACACACACACACACACACACATCATCACTGTTAAACACACACACACACACACACACACACAAAATCCCCTCCTTTAGGCTGAACATTTGAAGACAGAGAACCCGACTCAGAGCCAAATGCAACAGTGACACTAGCCTGAAGGGGACCTCGCCCAACTCATCAGGACCAATCAGAAGATCAGAACTACTAGATTCAACCTACTTCATTTATTGCATAAAATGTCTGCACACAATGTTTCGGGGCTCTCTTCAGATAGCTCCCTACGAGTTTGACGAACGAGTCCGTGCACGCTATTCCAGATATCTTTACCTCTGAATAAACTGCCTTATATTATACAATTATCCACCTTGTC